>NC_080081.1:19208987-19515385 GCF_949987535.1 Balaenoptera acutorostrata
ATCACAGGACTGTTTTAAATCACAATTAAGAAAATATATGATAAAGATTTTGTCATAAGTTGGAATAATTTTTACATAGATTGATTATATGTATATATAATATATAAAGATACCTATTTGTGTGTGTGTATGCGTAGTACAGAAATGAATTGAAAATAAGTACTTTGAAAGAGAGCAGCACATTTTTTAATAAAACCAAATTATGATGTAGGTTAAATAAGGACAAATGTGTAAAACACTGGGCCAATAGCATTTTGCCTCAAGAGAGTTTGAAAATATGTATGGACAAATAGGCAGGAATTGATTTTTCTATTGTGTTAAATTTTCGGTAAGTCTCTTGAATTTAATTTTGTATATCATCTTTCATAAGATCTCAAAGGACAAAGGATAAAATGGCATGGTTCTTTTCAGCATAAATAAGCAAGCCTATTTTTAAAAAGAGTGTCCGATCATTGAATTGTCCTATAAAATGTAAATGATATTTAAGCTGGTCACTTTGTCAATACAACTCTCCTGGATGAAAAGCATGCACTCATTGAATGTATCTCTAATGGAAGCACAGAAGTCCTCATCCCATGCCCAGCTGCTAAGAGTATAATTCTGTCTTATTATTTTCTTTTTTTCCATTTAACCTATTTTTCCTCTATATAGATTCATAGAAAACAAAAGTAAAATCCTGCCCACCTGTCACTTAAACAGATCAGTGAAAGAGTCCAATATATATACCATATAAAACCCAACCTTTCGTAGGGCAGGTGTGTGTGTGTGTGTGTGTGTGTGTGTGTGTGTGTGTGTGTGTGTGTGTGTGTGTGTCTCTACTTTGGCTAATTTTGAATCACACCTTTTCCTTTCCAGATCTCACATGAACCACTTGAGAAACTCCTGTCCCATTCCCAAGGTCAGAAATGACAAAAATGTGTGAGGGCAGAAGCTTCTGCAAAGAAAAACAATTTGATAGGTGAGGGAATAAGATTCCCAATGAGGAAGAGCAAGTTCCTTAGCAAAAGCAATAGGGGGGGTCATAGGGAGAGATAGTTTAAAAGCAGATTAAGTAAGAGAGGAAGACCCCCACCACTTATGCAACATTGACGAGGAATCACAATTCAGACAACTCAAAATTAAAGTATATTCATTTAACAAGTATTTGAATTATGACTTTTTTATATTTAAATTTTGCCTTTTTCTTTATTCCCATGCTGTGCTACCACAGCTATTAGTACATTAAAATCTTTAATAAATTCATGAATTACTTAAAGTGTCACTATGAAATATTCAAGTTTAGATGTGTTATTCTTCAGAGGGATAAGAGGAGTGGAATGATATCTGCTTATATATCTGCTTGTCTCCTAGACTGTTTTTTGTTGCCTATGGAGGGAGAGAGATTCTGATGGAACTGTGTTCATGAGGCACTTCCAGTGACTCTGGACCAAAACGCATCTCCTGGTGACAACACATGCCATGGCTGTGAGGAGGAACTCTCTTCACCACTCCATAGAGCCCTGTTCTCATGCTCTGAACATTCAAGTCTGTGGATCTCCAGATATGGTATGGTTATCCAAGATACCAGCATTCTTATAAGGGATTGTGGTAGAAGTAAAGCTTCTCTAAGGAGCTTTGCTACCTGCAAATGTGCAGAAGAGGAAACTGGTATAGGCAGCAGTCTGGATTGGGAGAAAATGTGAGCATCTCTTTGAGAACTCCAGGATTAATTTGAGGTGAATGGACTAAACTTCAAATGTGTGATGAGCTTGGCAGACATTGGGTTGGAGATACATTAGCTGTGTTTCCAATTACTTAGCTGAAAAAGAGCAGCTTATTAGTAATTTTTGTGCTTATAAGTGTTGTGTTGGTACACATATATTACAATAAACTCAATTTTGTTCTTTCTTCAAAAGATTATTTTTCTAGTATTAGTAGAACACAGTATGATAAAAGAGCAAAACAATTTATAACACAATGAAAGTTATAAAGTTGCAAATTCTAGTCCCATTTACTATTATACCAAGATTTTAGGTTTTTTTTTTTTCCTGTGTCTTATAATACATAAAGGACGCTTGAGTATATGGAAAATTCCTTTATCTGTGAGTACTTGCTTCTATAGCAAACCTCTCTGATGCCATGCTGCTCCACGCATGTCCAGCTAACCATCCTAAAACCTGCAGACCACACCACACTCCATAGCCATGGTATTGCTCACAAACTCTTCTCCAGTTTTGATTGGAAGGCTCCTAATTGGAGTCCCCTCATATATTTCATCTCCCCACTACATGCCATTAGTCACTTCATTTGATTGCCAGAATGTTGCCTTCAGTTCCACTCACCATATTATTCATTCAGATCTCAGCCGTTTGTCTGACAGTCCTTTGCATTTTTATATTCTCTTTTAAAGTCACGTTAAATGTAATTTACTAATAGTTCATCTTAGCCTTTTACATGATAGTATACTGCAAGAATTTAGGGTTAAAATTATCATGCCATTCTGGAGGTAACTATATGCTTCTCTCACCAAAGAGAATCCTTAAGTGAAGAGTGGATAGGATACAGTAGTTTCAGTCTAGGTTGGACTCTATTTTACCTTCCTATTTCTGGTTCTAGACGCTAGGATAGCACTGTCTATATCTGTATCTTAAGATTGTGCAAATGAGAGGGGTTACTTCCTGGTATCAGTATTTCACTTATCACTCTGCACTGTCAATGTAGACTTAGAGAAATCTGTGCTCCAATAAGGAAGAAAGGATACAAGATATTACTGAAAAAATGTGAAGGCTCTTCCTTCATTTCTATGTACTCAAGTTTCACTGAATTGATTCTTACCTCTTAAGTTATCCCTCAGGTGACGTCATACTTTCTTCCAATCTCTTAAATCCCTTTCTTCAAATTTTTGTTTTGTCCAGCTTCACCCCTAGTTATGAATATTGCCTGTCCTTTGTGCTATCCAAGAGCTTATTCCCTATCAATCTTCTAATGATCTCATTGGACTTAAAGAGGTGTCTCTTCCGGGTAATATACTTCATCTGAATTAGAGGAGTAGAATGATACCAAAACTGCAGACGAAATATTTTTAGGCAGGCAATCTCACAACGTACTGTCCATATGAAAGTGCCTGTACATAGAAACATTGTGTGTGGAGAATGATGGGGAGTGATGACAGAGTAAAGTGGAAGTTGTGGAAAGTAAGGAAGTGTGAATGCAGGGAGAGAGCCCTATTTCTGTGATTTGATCAGTAAAGATGACTTAACAAGAGTAGTTGGAACTTATATGTATATAGATGGAGAGGGAGAAGGAAGGGCTAGACAGACATTAACTTTGTCTTTCTTTGGTGTTCTCCTTCTTCAGTTATACTTTATTCAGATTTTTTGAAAAATTTGAATAACTGCATATTACATCCTAAAAAAATGAATGCTATAGAAAAATAATGTAGTTAGTACAGTTCCTGGGTGTTTAGATATTCAACAGACATGATTCTGTTTGTTCCCAAACTCACTCTAAAATTTTTCTATTCAGAAAATTCTTGAATATTTAATATTACATGATAGATTATTCCTCAATAGTGAGATTGCTCACATTATGTGTATATTGCCTTTTATTCTTATTATTGTGTTGGATTGGATTCAAGTGTTCAGTTATAAAGATTAAGCTGAAATGTTGATTTTTAATTTAAAAGCCTACAAGCCAAATATTTACATTGGTATGGCTTCTTGGTTTTCTTTTTACAAGATCTGATACATTTAGATTACCAATTTTTAAGGCATCGGTCAACATGCATCTATCTTGATAAGCTCTATTATGAAGTTTTAACTATTTTCCAGACAGGATAGTCTTAGACATTATATGTTATAATATTATCTATTCACTTATAGATTTTTATTTGGATGCAAATATTAATTTTAAAACATGAACACAAAAATACATAGTTTTATTCACATGATCTTAGGATATCAACATTATAATACAAAAAATATTAAGTAAATCAAAAGGGACAAATCTGAAAATGTGGAAATTAATATTTTACTATTGAATTTACCAAAGTATAATATATAAATAACCATTAAATTGTAAATAATAAATCATTATGTTATAAATACTACAGATAAGTATCTTATTGTTTTCCATTTTCTCATGGGCTTAATGTATTTAATTTACTTTTAATTTCTGTAAATTTATGTTTTAACATCTATAAAATGGCCACAAGGTCCTCCCCAGTAAACCCTGGATCACCCAAAAACATCTGGAGCCTTTAGACAGTCCAAAACCATATGGTCTAACGGTCTCAGTAAATGTGAATTTTGTAGGGGTGCCACTTTCAAACACAGCTAGCCAATCCTAAACCTACTCACTCTGCCTTAGCCTTCCTTCCTGTGGAAACCACAATAAAAGTACTTTGCTTACAGTTCCATTCTTTCTACCTTGTGACCGACCACTGTGCTTCCCTGAGTGGTTCTGTGTGGCATGCTGTGCTCTCCCCAGGGAACTGTGAGTATAATATAACTATAAAACTCTTTCCAGTTTCCCTCTCTTGATCTGTATCTAGCCTCACCATATTTCACTCAAGGGAATATGGTTCAAACATTTAACTACAGGATCTTACTATTATTTGGAAAGGTGTGTGTTTAAATAGTCACATGTAGAATAAAATTAAATAATGATATAGAGAATTACAATATTTTCTGAAAGGATAGTGAAAATTGCTTGCCCTTTCTTTGGAGTAAATTAGGAGAATCTGGTAAATACAAGTGGAGTTCAAAGTGATTTTTTCTGCTGGCAATGACCTTGTGTGTACTACTTCCTGTGGAACGTACAAGGCGTAATAAATGGAAGGAAAGTAATTTGCTTATAATAATTTATGAGATTCACTTCTCCACACTTTGAACAATGAGAATGAATTGTACTTGCGAAATTCCAGAAAGGAACAGGTTAAAAGGGAAGGGTGCACTGCAATAAGTCACAGGGCATTTCAGGTACCAGTGCCGTTAATTTAATCAAATTGACTTTATATGCTTCCTCTGTCTCCACTTGTAATGTATAACTGTGCTGATCCTCATATTATAATACATTTGCTGATATTAAGAAATTATTGAAAACAAAAAATAATTAAAATGATAAAGCTATAACTCAGCTTAGCAAAACTGTGAAAGCCAACTGTATTAAATTGGATAATAGCAGTACACAATGGACTGTCCAGAATACTTTTTTTTTTTTTTTTATAAATTTATTTATTTTATTTATTTATTTTTGGTTGTGTTGGGTCTTCGTTGCTGTGTGCGGGCCCTCTCCAGTTGCGGCGAGCGGGGGCTACTCTTCACTGCGGTGCGCAGGCTTCTCATTGCGGTGGCTTCTCTTGTTGTGGAGCACCGGCTCTAGGCGCATGGGCTTCAGTAGTTGTGGCACTTGGGCTCAGCAGCCGTGGCTCACAGGCTCTAGAGCGCAGGCTCAGCAGCTGTGGCGCACGAGCTCAGTTGCTCTGCGGCATGTGGGATCCTCCCGGACCAGGGCTCGAACCCGTGTCCCCTGCATTGGCAGGCGGATTCTTAACCACTGCGCCACCAGGGAAGCCCCAGAATACTTTTTAAGGATCGAAATGGGAGTAGCTGGAATGAATATCTTGCAATTTCTAATTAATTGACAACTTTGCGTAAGAGTTTAAAAATAATTCAGTGCAAACACTACACAAGCTTCTTCTTGCATCTTAAATTGTTGAGACGCTAGGCAACAGCTAAGGATTAAGGGCTATACTATTCTAAAGAACTACCTGTCTTTTTTTTTTTTAAATGTATAGTAGTGTCCTCTTATCTGCGATTTCGACTTCTGTGGTTTCAGTTACCTGAGATCAGAAAATAATAAATGGAAAATTACAGAAATAAACAATTCATAAGTTTTAAAGGGCACACCTTTCTGAGTAGTGTGATGCAATCTCACATTATCCTACTCCGTCATGACTTGATGATCCAGGATCACCTGAAACAGATGATCCTCTTCCTGACATATTGTTAGAAGGTCAAAATTAGCCTAATGCTACATCACAATACCTGTTTTATTCACTTCATTTTATCTCATTACATAGGCATTCTATCACATCACATTATCATAAGAAAAAGAGTAAGTACAGTACAATAAGATATTTTGAGGGAGAAACCACATCCACATAACTTTTATTACAGTATATTGTTATTAATGTTCAACTTTATTATTAGTTACTGTTGTTAATATCTTTACTGTTCCTAATTTATCAATTAAACTTAATCATAAATATGTATATACAGGAAAAAACATAGCATATATACAGTCCGGTAGTATCCATGGTTTCAGACATCCACTGGGGCAGGCTTGGAACGTATCCCCTGATGATAAAGAGGGACTATGGTACTGTGTTTTTGGTATCATATCTAAGAAATTTTTGCCTAACCCAAAGCCACAAAAATTTTGTTCTGTATTTTTCAAGAAGCTTTATGGTATTACATTTAGGCTTATGATCCTCTTCGAGTTAATTTTTAATATTATGCAAGATATAGATAAAGTTTATTTACTTATTTTTAACATGGAATTCTAATTGTATGAAAACAATTTGTTGAAAAACAACCTTCTCTGCATTGAATTGTCAGAAATTAATTGCCCTTATATGTGTGGGTGTATTTTGGAATCTTTATTCTGTTCCATTGATTTATATGTCTATCTTTGTTACCAATATTATGCTGTCTTGACTACTATGGATTTATAGTGTGAGTCTTTCAACTTCATTCTTCATTTTCAAATTTTTTGACTTGTCTAGTTCTTTTGTTTTTTCACATAAATTGTAGAATCAATCTGTTCATTTCTGCCAAAATCTTGCTGTGATTTTGATTTGAGTTGCATTCACTTTACATACCATGTTTGGGAGAATTTACATCTTACGTATTGAGTCTTCCAGCCCATAAACATGACATACTTTTCCATTTCTTCATGTCTTCTTTGGTTTCTTTCATCAGTGTTTTTCAGTTTTCAGCATACAGTTCTTGCACATATTTTATTGATGTATACCTAATATTTCATGTTTCCCGATGCTATTGCAAAACATTTTGACTTTTCAAGTTTAACTTCCAATTACCCATTACTGATATATAGGAATACAATAGATTTTTGTATATTGATGTTGTATCCTACATCTTTACTAAACTTACTTATTAGTTCTATTAATTTTTTTTGGAGGTTCTTAGAGATTCTATATGTAGCCATATGTTGTTAATTTCTCTTTCTTGCAATACTGCCCCAGCTTAATCTCTTCACGTGCATTAGCTGATAACCACTCTGATGAAATGGATCCTCTGAAAATCTCCAGAGTCTTCTCTCTGTGCAAGTTCCTCCTCTCTGATTCTCTGCCTTTGTGGATTGTAGTTATCATGGCCTTTTAAAACCCTCAACTCAGGGATACCCCTGGCTCTGCCTATGCCACCCTTCTTTCTAGCCATCAAATTACGGGCAATCATAGGGCTTTCATGTTTCCCATTTCTCAGAGATCACTGCTCTGTACTGCCTGTTATCAAATGTCTAAGAACCATTATTTATTTTTTCAACTTTTTGATTTTTTTAAGGGTGGATGATAAATATGATACTCATTCCTATATCTTGGGTGGAAGCAGAATTTCCCACCTCGATGTTGAATATGACCAAATAAACTGAAAATGATAATAAAAATAATGCACCTTCATATTTGCTACATGCCAGAAACATCAATGAATCTCTGCTACGTAGAGTAAATTTAATACTATATTGAAGGAAAAAGATAAAGCCTAACTCAAACCTCTCCTAACTCAAAGTAGAATGGTGTTGCAGAAATTGAAAGAGAAAACTGGAAGGACCTGGTTTTAAATTGGGTTCTCTCAAAAGCAGCTACTGACACGTACACCTCAGAGCTAGTAATTTATTTGAAAGTAAATCCCATAGAGTTGAGGGAAGGAGTGGCATGAGTGAGACACAGAAGGAAGAAAACCCAAAATGAAACCTTACAGAATAACTATCAAAATCATCCTGCAAGGGATTGGAACTTGAGGCATTTATTAATCAACTCCTTCTCCCCATCTGTTGAGAACTGCTTCCCAGGAGTGTTAACTTTGTGTTTTGAAGGGCTTAGTGCCCTCTCTTTAACTTTAGAGAGAAATCTGAGGTGTGAAAGTGGAGAGACAACGTGGAGGGCACTTGAGCTGGAGTGTGGGTCAAAGTGTTTAAAGCTCTTTACCACAGTTGTACTGAAATTCTAGTGAATTGAGGGGTCATGACATAGGACATAAAAGGTGTTTGCTACAAATCTAAATATCACCCATTATTGCAGAAAATCCAGGTAGACAAAAGGTCAAATAGGAAATAGGCCATTTGAAACTGTTTTTGTCACTGTAGATTAATTTCAGTCACCTGACATAGTACTGGGAGACCAAAGGGCAGAGGTGGGCAAAACAATAGAAAAGCAGGTTCATTGGACTTTACTAGATGTTCTTCAATGACATGGAGAGTCAGAGCAACAAGGAGACCAGACACAACCACACTTTCTTCCTGGAACAGAACTGAGGTCAAACACAAAGCAAGAAATGAAATGCTTCCCTGGTGCACAGCAGTTCATCAAACAAAGAGAGTCAGAGCAATATTGAATAATCTGTAACTGAACAAAAACCAAGTTCCCTTTCAACTTATATTTTGCATCAATAAATGACAAAAGGCAGTGGTGCTAGGAACAGAAGATTTCAAGGAATAAAGTTTTCATCCAATAATTCCATATGACAGCTACTTTTCATGTGCTAGAGTATATACACGTAGTGAATTTGTATTAAAAACACGCTGACTAATGAGCAATGCAGGATATATGGCTATTTTAATTTAATTATAAAACATAAACTTCAACATGGAAATGTAAAAGGTGTAATATAAAGCAATAATATTATGGGTCTCAACTTATAGATTATATTAAGAAAATGAAAATTAAGGAAAAATAATAAGCAATAAAATTGTGAATTCAAGGTAGTTGACAGAGATGAATGACAAAAGTACATATGCAAGTACAAAAACTTAGGGATTGGAAATTAAAGAGATAATAAAATATATATCACACAACTCCTACATTAAAAACAATGTAGGAATGTGAAAAGGAACATACACAAGTAGAAGCAAATAAGTGAAATATTACATGAACATAGAGGGACCTTTTTATTATTATGTTAATTAAGTCTCAGCATGAAAAATTGGCAGTCATAACTCTGAACCTAAGAATTTAGAATTAAAGCATGTAAATAATTGTCAGAAAAAAGGAGAAAATGAAAGAAACAAAACATATAACCATAGTCTTTAGCATGCCAGTTTAAGACTGCCATGTGTCAAGTAGTTAAAATTAATTGTATAATCATAAATAAAATTAATACCTATGATCAAATAATATTGATAGTAATAGGCAACTATTTTTAAGTATTTTCCATGTGCCAAATGAAGTTCTGAGGCTGAAAGATCTATCAATAGTTACAGATTATATTCTTCTTTTATATTGCTACTTATTTTTTTAATCAAATAGGGGGTTTATATCTTCCTTTTGGCAAGATCAACTTTCTTGGGAAGCATCCATGAGCTTAAACATATTATTAAATAGCAAAAAGACTATACAAACCTAAAGACATTTATTTGAATCATGGAAAACAGTGAAGATAAACGTTATAATAAAAAAGAGTCAGTATTTTCATCTTAAGAGTCTTTTTCATGTTAAACAGAGGGAAAACACCCTTTTAAAAAGACATAATATTTTGATGTTTATGGGTGGGAGACATTTTGCTTGTATTTAGTACGCATTTAGTCCTCTCAGCAACAAAATGAGATAAGTATAACATCACTCCCATGTTACTGATAAAGAAACTGAGGCACAAAGAGATTAATTAACCTGCCAATTTCATATAGCTAGCAAGTAGCAGCAGTAGACATAAAATCTTCGTCCCTGACCCGTGGTGTGCACTCATAACAAATCCACTGGAATTAATACTTCTCATGTAGAATAATATAATGCAATTTAAGAAAAATGTCAAAATAAATATATGCTAGTGTCAAGTCCATAAATTAGCCAATCCAAGTACAGGTAATTAATTTGTCTACCATATTTTTAGAGGAAGTTATTGATTTTGGCTTCTAATTTTGATAGGTATGGTTGATTTTTAAGGTGATTTTTCATCATTATCCATAACAAAACACATTGAGATATTTCTACTTTCCAAATAATGTCTGTGCTTAGCAGCAATTAATTTTTTAATGTAATTAACAATGAGATGTCTTAAGTCTCACCTATTCTGAGTGTGGCTGATTCTCTGGTTTCCCAAGTGTTTACTCTTCTTTAGGAATGAAGGTGTATTCAAATCATTAACCACCTGTAACCACACTAACTTATTACTAATATATTACTTATTGCATATCAATAAGTAGTGGGTCTGAATTAACACTTCTCCACTTCTCTTCATTAAATAATTCACTTACTATAAATTAATCCTATGTAAGAGTTCTTGAAGATTCTAAAGTCAAGAAGCAAATTTTAAAAAATTCAATAGAAGATGAGAGTTTAAATCCAAAAATACTTTCCAAAATGGTATCAATTCTGTCTTTGCCGAAGTTTTTAATCCAGATAAGGCAGGCAATTTTGATGTGTTTAAAGCAACATGTGCTGTTGAAAACTATCAAAACTGGGGTGTTCCCTTCCTCTAGTGATTTAAAGATCCTTGTGCTAAAGATCTGGTGATCATATAGGCAACAGTTTTCTTTTATGGTTATTCTAAGATTGTCCAACTCAACAAGGAGGAATGGTGTCAAGGGTATAATTTTTGCTTAATTGTGAGTTTTTGAAAGATGACTTTATCAAACTTTAGATGTTATATCATGAAAATTATGCCACTTTTATGATGTCTTCTCCAAAAAGACTTTCACTTTTCCCTTTGGAATAATCTAAACAAAGCTTCCTTGATTTTCTAGAGCTAAGTCAACTCTACTTCTCATTCACTTGTACGCCATTCACAGTAAGTCTCTTTGCTTGTGAATTTAGACTCTCAGCTACTTTCCTTTATGGTCCAACTCTACCCTTTCTAGTCACGATCCTGGTGTTGACTTAGTCTTGAATATCAGAAAACTATAATCCAATGCCAATGACTGGCTATGGACTGGTTGTTGTCTTACCTCAAATTGCAAATGTTATATCTTGGGAAGAGCTCAGGCTGCTAGTCTCAGCAGACAGCTGCTGTTTCAACTAAAACTATTCTGTCAAAAAAGTTAATATTTGAATACATTTAGGTTGAGGTGATTTCGTGAAATGTGATTCCTTTCCCCCCAGCAGAAAATGGTTGAAGAACTAAAGACTAAAATTTCTGTTATTTTAAAATTTATTTCAGTCTTATGCATCAGCATGGAACGAGAAAAAGCATTTTGTCACATTTAGAACTTTAGAAAGATTTCTCTCTGCATAAAAATTTGACTTCATTTTTAATGTTGTGTACTGGCAGTTTTCAAGACCAGCACTCTCCTAGCCCCTTCTGCACCACAGTGGGCAAGCTGATAAGAAAGCCCGCACACTTCTTCCTTTGGCACGAGCAGGAAGCCATGGCCCTATGAGAAGAAATTCTCACTCTGACCCCACCCAAGAATAAAACCCAATTCCATCACATCTTCTTGCTTTCTCAAGTCATTTTTAGACCTATTTGCCTTCTCCAGAAAGCCTTATTAGACCTACTGTAGACCTATTTGTCTTCTCCAGAAAGCCTTATTAGATGAGTAATAAGACTTTTCCTACCTTCATCACACATGTTTGGTGTTATCTGTCTCAACATTTGAGCCAAATTTTCAGTGGGGTTCCCTTCCATCTCTCCATCCCACAACCTTTCCATTTAGAAAAAAAGCATTTTGGCAAACAGTCTGCCATCTCACTCTGATATTTGTCTCAAGGCTATCCCCCACTATATGTTTGCTTATAGAACATAAATTGGCTTCTACTGAATCTAATTCATTTCACTATATAATATAATCTCCCTAAGCTGTTTCTCTTTATCTTATCAAGGCATATCCTATGAAATTACTGGTCATATTTTAATAGTTTTAAAACTTTTTATTTGCATTTAGATCCATAACCAGAATTGAGGGACTTACAGAGGACTTAAGAGAATTCATTTTCTATAATTCAATGCCAATAGGTCCCTATGTTCCTCATCACAACCAACTCATTGAACTATCTTCAAATCCTACTTCTTAATGACTCAGTCTGGCTTTTGCCCACACTGCTCCCTGAGCTTACTCTTACCTACTCCACTGGGCTGTGGAAAGTTCCTCACATGTGCATGCAGTTCCTTTTCTGTTCATTACTACTCTTCCTCTCCCAGCCTACCCCCTTTGCCCTGCTGACTCCTGATTACCCTATGTCTCGGCTTTCTATGACCTTGTCCCCAAAGCTGGCACCAGAAATGTTTCCTATTGCTTCCACAACATCCTTTACTTCACCTGCTGAAGAACTTACCCCATTCTATTGCTATAACCTGTTTACTTTTCTGAACCCCACCAGAGAGGAACCCTACTATGAGGCTTGGACTTAGGTACAATTTCTTCAGTGATAAGGTTTTCAGAACTAGAACAGTTCTGGTCAATAAATATATGTTGAATTACTGAAGCATCAAACTTAATAAAACATTAGTCATCAAATTAATTGTTTTAACAAATGAATCTGGAAGGAGAGAACATGATGAATTAAAGTGATGTTTGAAACTTTAACCATTTACCTCTCCTTCCTCAACAGAAGTAGAAGTAGAGTTTTCTCCCTAAGTGGGAGGGAAAAAAATCCTTGGAATTGGTGGCCTGTCAGAGAGAAGCTAGGGATTGGCTTTAAGGATTGGGCTGTCTCTAGCATAAGCCCTTCTTCTTTTGGCATAGGGTTAAGTAACAGCCTGCTTGCCAGTTTCTTATCCGTACCCTAAAAGTAAGTATATCAATTGTGTCCCTATCTTAATATAATATAAATACATTGCTAATTCTTTCATTCATGGGAAAGCTGACAAACACAGGAAATCCATTACAGCAATATTTATCAATTGACTTAGTTCCTCATTCCTAAAAATGAACTGTCATCAAGAGATCACCAGATATTCAAAGAACAGCAGCAAAAATAAATAAATAAATAAATAAACAAACAGAAAAGAAGGGATGTTTCAGAAAGAAAAAAATATTTTAATGGTTTCAGGAAAATAAAATATCAGTGATGGAAGGGAAAAAGTATAAGTTTCAAGAGTATATATTTCTGTTGGTACCAATTTAATACATAGGAAAGACTCAATAAATACTAATCATTAAGAATAAACAAGTCATCAGTATAAACAGGAGGAAGAGAAAGAACTATATATGAGTAGGGGAGACTACCTATAGCCAGAGACCCTTTGAAAATCCTGCATCTTATGAAAAAGATATTGGCTATCTTCCATATGAGAGTCTTTCTGTCATCTGCAAGATACAGAGCCTATAAACTTGGCATTAGTTTTCCCAAAATACGTTTCTACAGAATGTGAGCTACTCCATTCGCCTAAAATCATTTATATTGCTTGTAAAAAAGGAATTGACAAAAGCCGAGATATTCTGCCACAAACTGTGTATATGTCTCTAAGAAATAAATTGTGCTTGTTGTTTCTTAATATTTCTACTGGAAAGAGAAAAAGCCTGTGTCATTAACCCAAATGGGGGAGGTTGGGGAGTTATACTTACTTCCTTTGGAAAAAAAAATCACCTTAAGTTAATGATTCAGAGAGTGAATAATTTTAGGCTTTATATACATTATGAGGAGGAGAAAACTTTGCACTCTAGAATGATCTTACAGATATTTCCCTTGACAATGTTAAACTTTGAGTTTTGGTCCTAGAAAAGGGAAGGAGTTAAGAAATCCCCCCACTCATTTGTGTTCTAGGAAATAACTAACCACAGAGGACCACACTGTTCCCCCAAAGCTGCTCAATCTAATACCCACTTCCATCGTTCCACATGACTATCCTAAGACTTCTTGATGACTCCCTTGTTTGCTTGCCTCTATAAAGCCTTAGGACTCCTTTTTCTTAGAGATGTTCCTCATTAATGAACATTCTCTTTATTGCGGCGGACTGTGTAAAAGCATCTCTTTAATTACCCTGTGCATTCTATGTCTGACATCAGACCAAACTAATTTCCTGTAATATTAAGGTCAATGATTAGATGACTTCCTCCATTCCTATGATCAGGCCTTGTGTGAAATAAGCCAACAAAAGACAGGTTCTGACTTCTGATGTAATTAACTGATAACATGGGTGAGTACTCAAGAAAGTAATACAAAAGGATTAAGTCCCAGTTGAAAGACAGAATCCTTGTTTTTCCAGGTAATGCTCTGAAACAGAACTCAGCAATGCACACCCTCTCCCATGAGTACAAGTCAACAACCTACTAATCCATTTGTGTGGGACCCAAAGCACTCAATTTAGGTTCCTGAAGGGGTTATTAACACCACTTTAATTGCTGGTAACATACATCATAAGGAAAAAAACAAAACAAAACAAAACCCAAATCACCATATCCTTTTACTTTAGGATTAAGGGTGGGAGAATAGAGGGTTAATAATTTCCTTTCTTGTTTAAACATGTATTTTTTCCACAATGCTTAAACATATAAGTAATCTTTCTTTATTTGAGTATCCAGGATGGAGACTTGTTAATTCAGTTGGACCTTGTAAGAGGCTAGATAAGATTTTGACAAGTATGCTTTAAATTTATGCAGCTTACTAAAAATTATAATAAAACGTATTGTAAACAAATAGTTGAAAAACAATTATATCAAAATATTATTTTTTAACAGTATTTTAATTGTATCTGGCAGCCTTATATGTGCATATAATAATCTGATGGTCATTTAGCAGGAAGATTGTAGGCCTAAAGTAAACAGAAAAAGAGTTCTTCAAGTAAAAAAATATATAATAAATAGCAAAAAGAAAACATAAAAGTTAGAAAAAGAGAATCTGAAAATTGTAAACCATTCTAATAGTAGAGATTATCTGATGTAATTGAATAAACTATACTTCTGAAAAGGCCGAAAAGCATGAAAATCAATGCAAATAAAATTATTTCAAGCTAAAAATTATTAGATGTCAAGAGCAATTCAAAATGATAAACCCAGCCTGTATATTCCTAAGTAACTTGAATGTTGATTATCTGAAGCATTGTCTCTTTCTATTTCTTCAAAGCAGATAGAATAATTAAACCATTTAGAACTTTTGCTCTCTGTTGTGCTTGATTTGCAAATTTGGAAATCTTGAAAAAGGAAAGATAGATAAAGACACATACATTTGCAAATATACACACTTGCTAAGTATATCTATTGACATAACTGGTAATATTCCACTTTGGAACATTTAAACAGCATACTTCAACTACAATTAGAGAACAATCTGCATTGATAGAAACAGCATCAATAGGAATCTTGGACATGGATTGACTTGCTAATGAAGCAGTCAATCTCCAACTGCCTGGATAGATAAAGCAGATATGAGTCTCTAGGATTTCTATGACTATGAAGCTATACTCAAAGAAATAAGTACTGTATATATGTGCCTTGTAGAAGCAGCCTCATTAAATGTCAGTCACACGTGTTTATACGATTACTCAAATAGGACCCGTCAGCATCTGGGAAGAAAAGATTTCTTATAGTATTGATGAAACAGAGACCGTTACTTAAGAATCATTTATCTTAAGACAGATTTTGACTCCCGATGGATAATGTGCCTCTTCTCTAGGTAACTGCCCCAAACCAACTTATCACTCTTCTCTATAAGCACATCAATGTTGTGTTTCAAGGAGCACTGTTTAGGGAGTCTCCCTATGGCTAATGAAAGCAAGCTAGACCTCCCTGGGCATAAAGTTGAGTTAGGTGATGTACAACTCTCCAGAAGAATGCAAGGAAGGTAAGCAGTTATCTAAGTAAAAACTGGACTGGACAAAGTTAAACAGGCAAGAAAGACCATTCAAGACTATTGCAACAGGGGAAGGAGTCTGAAATGAACTCCTTGAAACAATGGGCTGGAGAGTTTTTAATAGCTGAGGTGGTGGTGATGGGATCATAGGGCACCTTCATTTGTTAGCTGGCTTTAATCAAAGAAAAAGTGAACTTTCTCCTATCTTCATGACAGGAGGTAGTTTGACATTATGGAGCAATGCACCTACTGAAGATAGGCTCCTACTCTCCCAAAGAGACTGGAGATAGGAATTTATCTCCTTCAAGGTTTACATTTAAAAGAGACAGTTCTCAGGTCTTTGAGAAAGACATTTCTGGGTCTTAAAGTTGGCAAGAAACTTTAAGATTTATAAACATTTTTCAAAGGGGCTACAGAAAGAATTTGCAATTACAAGTTTTCTAAAGTAAATGCTCTAAGAAAAGGGATTTAAAGGGTAGGAAGAAACTGTCTAAAGTTAAGTCAAGCTGAGAGGAATGTGAAGGCCATCTTGGCCATAACACTTCTGAATTCATTTTCATAGTTGCTTTAACCCATGTCATTTCTCCACAAAATTATGTCTTTTTTCAGCCCTTACATTATTACCATATGAATCAGAAGTGACTCCTTTTGCCTATGTACAAAATCTTCCTGTTCCTCTTAGAACTTCTTCCTATACTTTTATGATAATTTCCTATCATGTCAGTGCTATGGTCTGAATGTCTGTGTCTCCCCAAAATTCGTGTGTTGAAATCCTAATCCCCAGAAGTGATGGTATTCTCCCCAGAAACCAGACTAAATTCCAGTCAAATCAGCAGTCCACTCTCTGTTCTCTATTACTTCCATCCAGTTAGAACACTGCTTTCTGTTTGAGGTCACATCTCTTTAAGCTGTGGTTTGGAAAGTACCCCCACTTAGAGTATTGGAATGGATATGGAGTTTGCCATATTTGTTTTTATATAAAACATCACATCTCTGAAGCGTTCAATACCATAAACATTACTTCATATATATTTTCCTGTTCTATAACCATTTATGTTAGGAGACTAAGTCAAATACATATAACTCATAACTGAAACTAAGTACGTTATCTTTTATTTAATCTTTATACTGCATCCCCTTTTTAGAGCAGGTTAAGAAAAATTAAGAAAGAAGTTATGCAAGAGGGTTAGTGACTGAGCCAACTTTTGTCCAATTCTAAAACTTGTGAAGCCTAGCTTTTAGTGAAGTTAGTATTAGTTTACTTCTTTTTTTAAACTGTAGTTATGATTTAGGAACAGTTTCTCATTTAAAAAAAAGATTCCTCTTGGAATGAATGAAGTAATATATTAGGATTCAGCATAAAAGGGGCTTCTTAAAGTACAGTGTGTTATTATGGTAATTATTTTCATAACCCTGTAAAAATATTTCTCTGAATCAAGAACTAAATAAAGATGCCCCATAAACATAGGCTTGTGTTGTGTTTACTTTCTTATGTGTCTGGTCTTGCTGTGGGATTATCCCTTAATTACAAGTTTAGCCTTGGCAGCCAAGATGAATATGAAATCATGTTAAAACTCCAATCTGCCATTTTCCTTGTTCTTCTGCCAGAGTAGTTCTAATTAAGAAATAAATTTAAAATGGCTTCTTGCAGATACCTTGTTGGAATAATTGCTGTAAATGCAAAATTTACAAAATAAGTGATGCCAAGCAGCTGAAAGAAAATTAAGTAATTCATGTTATGAGACTTCAGAATTAGAAATGAGATGGCTTTTTTCAAGCATTCACTATGATCTGGTCAAAACAGCAGGGATGGCAATGGGAATTTGACTAATACCAGTATTTTGAATGATGATCAAAGGGTACATATACTATGAACCCGTTTTTCAACATACACATAAGTTGATGGTAATTTTTATGACTTACAGTGCAAATATATCTGATATCTGCACTTCACAGTTTTCCAGTGAATGTCTGTACTTTCCATTAGCAAATCTCCCAGAAGAATTAGATACTTCTTAGCATGACATGGAAGATGCTGATGCTATCTCTAATAGTCATTAAATGGTTCACTTGATTAGGTAAAATTTAATTTGTGCATACTAAGGCTGAAAGCATGAAAATAGTACTAATTTAATGTTATACATAATTTATTATTAAATAATAAAATGATTTTACACAGAACCTTATAATCAAAATATTACCTCTACACTGACTTTGTATGGATGTTACTTCAAAGTGATCATATTTTAAAGTGTGATACATATGTTTCTGAACTGAGAATTTTCTTCTATTTAGTAAAGCCCTTGTGAATTCTAGCTGGAAGATGGCTCAAAAACTGATCAAATGCCGATGAATCATGAAGATACTCTGCCTTACTGCAGAGAGAGCAGACAGTCCAATTTCAGGAAGACTTAAAAAGACTGAAATGTGTATGTGTGTGTGTGTGTGTGTGTGTGTGTGTGTGTGTCTTTAAATTTACCTATATAATTGTATAAGCATGCATTAAAATTTTTTATTGAAGTACAGTTGATTTACAATATTGTGTTAGTTTCAGGTGTACAGCAAAGTGATTCAGTTTTACATATATATATGTATGTATGTTTTTTTCTGATTATTTTCCATTATAGGTTATTACAAGATATTGAATATAGTTCCCTAGGCATGCATTTTTGACATAGTTTCTGGTCTGATAACACTATAAACAATTTGTATAAATTCTTCACAAATAAGAATATTTAGAACCAGTGATTTTCACAGTACTCTCAAGACTCCACTGAACATTCTAACGGTAGTCTTTAATAGTAGAACAGGGTATGTTACACTAGGAGCAAAAAGCAGAAGTGAACATAAGAGAACTGAGATACTTCCAACCACCAACTAAGTAGATAAGGAGGGACTACGTACAGGTTGTTGTACCATTAATAAAAACTTTTCTTTCTAAATAGTCAATGTCTTTCAAGAATAAAATTTATGTTAAGTAAGATATTATGTAAACATAAATTTGCTTTTCTAAGGATATATAACATTTTGAATTGGTTTTAAGAATAATACTCAAATGATCTGAGCCAAATTCTCAAAGATACTGCATATTTCCTGTGTGTTTATGACATTTAAAGTGAAACAGTATAAATTCACAGTCATTTCTCATGATAAAAATGGTACAATTGGCTCGAACTGCATGAAACTGTACCACATATTTTTTCAGACCAAGCTAAATATTATTTACTCAAATTTAAATTTTCCACTAAAATTTTATATGTCTGCTAAATAAGTAGAAGGTCTCCCTCCCACCCTCCCTATCTCACCCCTCTAGGTGGTCGCAAAGCACCGAACTGAACTCCCTGTGCCACGCAGCTGCTTCCCACTAGCTATCTATTTTATATTTGGTAGTGTCTATATGTCAATGCTACACTCTTACTTCGTCCCAGCTTACCCTTCTCCCTCCCCGTGTCCTCAAGTCCATTTTCTACACCTGTATCTTTATTCTTGTCCTACCCCTAGGTTCATCAGAACCATTTTTTCTTTTTTTTAGATTCCATATATATGTGTTAGCATACAGTGTTTGTTTTTCTCTTTCTGACTTACTTCGCTCTGTATGACAGACTCTACGTCCATCCACCTAACTAAAAATAACTCAATTTCGTTTTTCTTTATGTCTGAGTAACATTCCATTGCGTATATGTGCCACATCTTCTTAATCCATTCCTCTGTCGATGGACATTTAGGTTGCTTCCATGTCCTGGCTATTGTAAATAGTGTTGCAATGAACATTGTGGTACATGATTATTTTTGAATTATGGTTTTCTCAGGGTATATGCTCAGTAGTGGGATTGCTGGGTCATATGGTAGTTCTATTTTTAGTTTTTTGAGGAACCTCCATACTGGTCTCCATAGTGGCTGTATCAATTTACATTCCCACCAACAGTGCAAGAGGGTTCCCTTTTCTCCACACCCTCTCCAGCATTTATTGTATCT
Source organism: Balaenoptera acutorostrata (assembly GCF_949987535.1). Taxonomy (NCBI): domain Eukaryota; kingdom Metazoa; phylum Chordata; class Mammalia; order Artiodactyla; family Balaenopteridae; genus Balaenoptera; species Balaenoptera acutorostrata. The sequence continues at coordinate 19,228,906 of NC_080081.1, forward strand.
AGATTTTTTGATAATGGACATTCTGACCAGTGTGAAGTGATACCTCATGGTAGTCTTGATTTGCATTTCTCTAATGATTAGTGATGTTGAGCATCCTTTCATGTGTTTGTTGGCAATCTGTATATCTTCTTTGGAGAAATGTCTATTTAGGTCTTCTGCCCATTTTTGGATTGGGTTGTTTGCTTTTTTAATATTGAGCTGCATGAGCCGCTTGTATATTTTGGAGATTAATCCTTTGTCAGTTGTTTTGTTTGCAAATATTTTCTCCCATTCTGAGGACTGTCTTTTCATCTTGTTCATGGCTTCATTTGTTGTGCAAAAGCTTTTAAGTTTCATTAGGTCCCATTTGTTTATTTTGGTTTTTATTTCCATTACTCTAGGAGGTGGGTCAAAAAGGATCTTGCTGTGATTTATTTCATAGAGTGTTCCATATGTTCCATATGTTTTCCTCTAAGAGTTTTATGGTGTCTGGCCTTACATTTAAGTCTTCAACCCATTTTGAGTTTATTTTTGTGAATGGTGTTAGGGAGTGTTCTAATTTCATTCTTTTATATGTAGCTGTCCAGTTTACCCAGCACCACTTATTGAAGAGGCTGTCTTTTCTCCATTGTATATTCTTGCCTCCTTTATCAAAGATAAGGTGACCACATGTGTGTGGGTTTTCCTCTGGGCTTTCTATCCTATTCCATTGATCTATATTTCTTTTTTGCCAGTATCATATTGTCTTGATTACTGTAGCTTTGTAGTATAGTCTGAAGTCTGGGAGCCTGATTCCTCCAGCTCCATTTTTCTTTCTCAAGATTTTTTTGGCTATTCGGGGTCTTTTGTGTTTCCATACAAATTGTACAATTTTTTGTTCTAGTTCTGTGAAAAATGTCATTGGTAGTCTGAGAGGGATTGCACTGAATCTGTAGATTGCTCTGGGCAGTAGAATCATTTTCACAATTTTGATTCTTCCAACCCAAGAACATGGTATATCTCCTCATCTGTTTGTATCACCTTTAATTTCTTTCATCAGTGTCTTATAGTTTTCTGCATACAGGCCTTTTGTCTTCGTAGGTAGGTTTATTCCTAGGTATTTTATTCTTTTTGTTGCAGGGGTAAATGGGAGTGTTTCCTTAATTTCTCTTTAAGATTTTTCATCATTAGTGTAGAGGAATGCAAGAGATTTCTGTGCATTAATTTTGTATCCTGCTACTTTACCAAATTCACTGATTAGCTCTAGAAGTTTACTGGTGACATCTTTAGGATTATCTATGTATAGTATCATGTCATCTGCAAACAGTGACAGTTTTACTTCTTCTTTTCCAATTTGTATTCCTTTTATTTCTTTTTCTTCTCTGATTGCTGTGGCAGAACTTCCAAAACTATGTTGAATAACAGTGGTGAGAGTGGACATCCTTGTCTTGTTCCTGATCTTAGAGGAAATGCTTTCAGTTTTTCACCATTGATAATGATGTTTGCTATGGGCTTGTCATATATGGCCTTTATTATGTTGAGGTAGGTTCCCTCTATGCCCACTGTCTGGAGAGTTTTGATCATAAATGGGTGTTGAATTTTGTCAAAAGCTTTTTCTGCATCTATTGAGATGATCATATGGTTTTTATTCTTTAATTTGTTAATATGGTGTATCACATTGATTGATTTACATATATTGAAGAATCCTTGCATTCCTGGGATAAATCCCACTTGATCATGGTGTATGATCATTATAATGTATTGTTCGATTCTGTTTGCTAGTATTTTGTTGAGGATATTTGCATCTATATTCATCAGTGATATTGGTGTGTAATTTTCTTTTTTTGTAGTATCTTTGTCTGGTTTTGGTATCAGGGTGATGGTGGCCTCATAGAAGGAGTTTGGGAGTGTTCCTTCCTCTGCAATTGTTTGGGAGAGTTTGAGAAGGATGTGTGTTAGCTCTTCTCAAAATGTTTGATAGAATTCACCTGTGAAGACACCTGGTCCTGGACTTTTGTTTGTTGGAAGATTTTAAATCACTGTTTCAATATCATTACTTGTGATTGGTCTGTTCATATTTTCTATTTCTTCCTGGTTCAGTCTTGGAAGGTTATACCTTTCTAAGAATTTGTCCATTTCTTCCAGGTTGTGCATTTTATTGGCATAGAGTTGCTTGTAGTAGTCTCTTAGGATGCTTTGTATTTCTGTGGTGTGTGTTGTAACTTCCCCTTTTTCATTTCTAATTTTATTGATTTGATTCCTCTCTCTCTTTTGATGAGTCTGGCTAATGGTTTATCAATTTTGTTTATCTTCTCAAAGAACCAGCTTTTAGTTTTATTGATCTTTGCTATTGTTTTTTTGTTTCTATTTCATTTATTTCTGCTCTGTTCTTTATGATTTCTTTCCTTCTGCTAACTTTGGGTTTTATTTGTTCTTCTTTCTCTAGTTCCTTTAGGTGTAAGGGTAGATTGTTTATTTTTTCTTGTTTCTTGAAATTGGCTTGTATAGCTATAAACTTCCCTCTTAGAACTGCTTTTGCTGCATCCCATAGATCGTCGTGTTTTCACTGTCATTTGTCTCTAGGTATTTTTTGATTTCCTCTTTGATTTCTTCAGTGATCTCTTGGTTATTTAGTAACATATTGTTTAGTCTCCATGTGTTTGTGTTTTATACGTTTTTTTTCCCTGTAATTCATTTCTAATCTCATAGCGTTGTGGTCAGAAAAGATGCCTGATATGATTTCAATTTTCTTAAATTTACTGAGGTTTGATTTATGACCCAAGATGTGATCTATCCTGGAGAATGTTCCATGCGCACTTGAGAAGAAAGTGTAATCTGCTGTTTTTGGATGGAATGTCCTATAAATATCAATTAAATCTATCTGGTCTATTGTGTCATTTAAAGCTTCTGTTTCCTTATTTGTTTTCATTTTGGATGATCTGTCCATTGGTGTAAGTGAGGTGTTAAAATCCCCCACTGTTACTGTGTTACTGTCGATTTCCTCTTTTATAACTGTTAGCAGTTGCCTTATGTATTGAGGTGTTCCTAGGTTGGGTGCATATATATTTATAATTGTTATATCTTCTTCTTGGATTGATCCCTTGATCATTATGTAGTGTCCTTCCTTGTCTCTTGTAACATTCTTTATTATAAAGTCTATTTTATCTGATATGAGTATAGCTACTCCATCTTTCTTTTGATTTCCATTTGGAATATCTTTTTCCAGCCCCTCACTTTCAGTCTGTATGTGTCCCTAGATCTGAAGTGGGTCTTTTGTAGACAGCATATAGATGGGTCTTGTTTTTGTATCCATTCAGCAAGCTTGGTCTTTTGGTTGGAGCATTTAATCCATTCACGTTTAAGGTAATTATTGATATGTATGTTCCTATGACCATTTTCTTAATTGTTTTGGGTTTGTTTTTGTAGGTCCTTTTCTTCTCTTGTGTTTCCCACTTAGAGAAGTTCCTTTAGCCTTTGTTGTAGTGCTGGTTTGTTGGTGCTGAATTCTCTCATCTTTTGCTTGTCTGTAAAGTTTTTGACTTGTCCATCGAATCTGAATAAGATCCTTGCTGGATAGAGTAATCTTGGTTGTAGGTTTTTCCCTTTCATCACTTTAAGTATATCATGCCACTCCCTTCTGGCTTGTAGAGTTTCTGCTGAGAAATCAGCTGTTAACCTTATGGGAGTTCCCTTGTATGTTATTTGTCATTTCTCCCTTGCTGCTTTCAATAATTTTTCTTTTGTCTTTAATTTTTGCCAATTTGAATACTATGTGTCTCGGCATGTTTCTCCTTGGGTTTATCCTGTATGGAACTTGTTGCGCTTCCTGGACTTGGTGCCTATTTCCTTTCCCATGTTAGGGAAGTTTTCAACTATAATCTCTTCAAATATTTTCTCTGCTCCTTTCTTTTTTTTTTTTTTTTTTTAAAGCAAATTCAGGGAATCCAACCCAACATTTTTTTTTTTTTAAAGGATTTTCTTATTTATTTATTTATTTATTTATTTATTTTTGGCTGTGTTGGGTCTTCGGTTCGTGCGAGGGCTTTCTCCAGTTGCGGCAAGCGGGGGCCACTCTTCATCGCGGTGCGGGGACCGCTCTTCATCGCGGTGCGCGGGCCTTTCTCTATCGCGGCCCCTCCCGTCGCGGGGCACAGGCTCCAGACGCGCAGGCTCAGCAATTGTGGCTCACGGGCCCAGCTGCTCCGTGGCATGTGGGATCTTCCCAGACCAGGGCTCGAACCCGTGTCCCCTGCACTAGCAGGCAGACTCTCAACCACTGCGCCACCAGGGAAGCCCTCTCTGCTCCTTTCTCTCTCTCTTTTTCTTTATTCTGTTGCGCAGCAGTGAATTCCACCATTCCGTCTTCCAGGTCACTTATCCGTTCTTCTGCCTCAGTTATTCTGCTATTGATTCCTTCTAGTGTAGTTTTCATTTTAGTTATTGTATTGTTCATCTCTGTTTGTTTGTTCTTTAATCCTTCTAGGTCTTTGTTAAACACTTCTTGCATCTTCTCGATCTTTGCCTCCATTCTTTTTCCGAGGTCCTGGATCATCTTCACTATCATTATTCTGAATTCTTTTTCTGGAAGGTTGCCTATCTCCACTTCATGTAGTTGTTTTTCTGGGGTTTTATCTTGTTCCTTCATCTGGTACATAGCCCTCTGCCTTTTCATCTTGTCTTTCTGTGAATGTGGTTTTTGTTCCACAGGCTGCAGGATTGTAGTTCTTCTGGCTTCTGCTGTCTGCCCTCTGGTGGATGAGGCTATCTAAGAGGCTTGTGTAAGTTTTCTGATGGGAGGGACTGGTGGTGGGTAGAGCTGACTGTTGTTCTTGTGGGCAGAGCTCAGTAAAACTTTAATCCGCTTGACTGCTGATGGGTGGGGCTGAATTGCCTCCCTGTTCGTTGTTTGGCCTGAGGCAACCCAACACTGAAGCCTACCTGGGCTCTTTAGTACGGTGAATGACAGGCTCTGGGAGGGCTCACGCCAAGGAATACTTCCCAGAACTTCTGCTGCCAGTGTCCTTGTCCCCACAGTGAGCCACAGCCACCCCCCACCTCTGCAGAAGACCCTCCAACACTAGCAAGTAGGTCTGGTTCAGTCTCCCCTGGGTCCCGATGCACACACTACTTTGTATGTGCCCTCCGAGAGTGGAGTCTCTGTTTCCCCCAGTCCTGTTGAAGTCCTGCAATCAAATTCCACTAGGCTTCAAAGTCTGATTCTCTAGGAATTCATCCTCCCGTTGCTGGACCCCCAGGTTGGGAAGCCTGACGTGGGGCTCAGAACCTTCACTGCAGTGGGTGGACTTCTGTGGTATAAGTGTTCTCCAGTCTGTGAGTCACCCACCCAGCAGTTATGGGATTTGATTTGACTGTGATTGCGCCCCTCCTACCGTCTCATTGTGGCTTCTCCTGTGTCTTTGCATGTAGGGTATCTTTTTTGGTGAGTTCCAGTGTCTTCCTGTCAATGATTTTCCAGCAGGTAGTTGTGATTCTGGTGTTCTCACAAGAGGGAGTGACAGCATGTCCTTCTACTCCGCCATCTTGGTTCCTCCTATCCCTGGATTTTTATAGACTTCAAATGCAGAGATATTTACCTCCATTTTTGAGGGGGAACCTCTAAGGATATTGCAGTAAAGTATCTTGTAATTGTATGTAAGCTATTAAAATGATATGTAGAGTAGAAATACATTTACTGTATTTTCCTGAAGGTGAATATAATTTTAAAAGCTTGAGAAAAAGTTTAAAGGAGTCATTGACTTTTTAAATATTTCTTAAGTGAGTTGCCTTGTTCTAGAGAAATAATAAAACAGTGTATAGTCACCAAGCTTTCTAAAAAATATTTATAGTGGTATTTCTTAATATTATTTCCTACACTGTGTATTTTTTCCTATTGTTGCTATAACAAATTACCATAAACTTAATGACTTAATATAAGACAAGTTTATTATCTTAAGTCCAATATGGGTCTCACTGGGCTAAAATCAAAATGTCAACAGACCTGCATTCTTTCTGGACAACCCGTTTCCTTGACTTTTCCAGGTTTTAGAGGCCACCTACATTTCTTGCCTGTAAGCCCCCTTCCCCTATTTTCAAAACCAACTAGGTCATATCTCTATGACCCTTCAACTGTCAATTTCTCTCTCTGACCATAGCAAGGAAAGGTTCTCTGGTTTTTAAGAATTCATGTAAATTAGATTGGATTATATAAAAGAACTTTTAATTTTGAATTTTTAAAAATTCATTTGTTTAATGAGAAAAATAGAGACATCATGGCTTTTTAAAAGAATATTTGGTAAAAAAAACAGAAAATGAGATTTTCTAGATTCATATCCCATATCTTCAAACCCATGAGGCAAATTCATGAGCTATTAAAAACCATTCTTTCCAGATAAAGTTTTTTTCCCAGTATTTTCCTTTGTTAAAAACAAAAACTCAAACCGCTGTTGACTTTGTTCATCTATTAAACTGATTGTAAGCAAGCTCATATATGTCTATCTATATTTTATAGGTAGTGTCTCAATAAACGTTTTTTTTAGTAATTCACCAGATAGTTTTATTGCTAACCATGTTAAATTCAGGAAAACTTTTAAAATCCTTTTCCTCATTTTGAAGTCTTGCCCATATAATTATCAGCATAACAAAGGCAGGAATGATAGTATTTTGCCTTCATGAAAGCTTACTAATTATTCCTACTTAAGGACAATCAGACTATAGAGGTGCCTGGTTAATTGACCATCAGTTCACCTGATCCACAGAATTCATACAAGAATATTCTTGTTAGGGACTTCCCTGGTGGTGCAGTGGTTAAGACTCCATGCTCCCAATGCAGGGGGCCTGGGTTCAATCCCTGGTCAGGGAACTAGATCCCACATGCATGCTGCAACGAAGAGTTCGCATGCCGCAACTAAGGAGCCCACATGCCGCAACTAAGGAGCCTTCAAGCTGCAACTGAGGAGTCTGCCTGCTACAACTAAGGAGCCCACCTGCTGCAACTAAGACCCAGCGCAACCAAATAAATAAATATTTTTTTAAATTGCTGATTTAAAAAAAAAGAATATTCTTGCTATTGGTTGTTCTAGCTTCCAGCTGATGAGAAAAATGGATTGAAATGATCCACTGAAACATGTCTTCTTTTCCAGCAGTTTTATTATACACAGTTGATTTACACCAAATCCACAGGTAGCATTTAGCATGAATTGTTATTTCCTCTCAGAAAAATTGGGGCTTCTAGGAAAGAATAAATCCCCCTTCTCCCAAAAGAAGAACCCAGACTTACCTTCTAAGAATAACTGGCATACCATATATCTTTTTATGGTGACAAGACCTGTCTCACACTGACAGTACAAATTCTGGACCCTTTTCTGTGTCATCATTATCCCTTACCTACTCCAGAAGGTTGTATTTTCCCCAAAATGGCCACTCAGATATTATTCATTCCACATGTTATTTTTACACTGTAACTTGGACACTCCTGTTATTAAGATGTTTTCCTCACCTTGAATTTTGCGGTGGGAGTTGAGACTATGGAAGAAGATATACTGTGTGATTTGTGAGGTTATGTCAGAAAAGGTGATAGAGTTTCTTAGTGCTTCATTTGGAACACAGTCACTATGCCATGAGGAAGCTCAGGCTACCTCATGGAGAGACCGTTGTACACAAAAAAGGAAAGCCAGTGCAACCTGACCAATTTGGTGAGTCAGCCATCCTGGAAATAGATCATTAAGCCCCAGTGAGAATCTTAATCATGCTATGTGGAGCAGAAATGAACTGTCAACACCAGACTCAATCCAAATTACAAATTCATGAGCATAATAAGTGACTGTCATTGTTTCATGCCAATATGTTTTGCGGTGATTTGTTACACAGCAGTAGATGACAAGGACACATACTATGTTAAAGATATTTCTATTTTTCATTTGTGTCTGTAAGGACTTTTTGTAATGTGACAACCAAACTTTTTTTCAAATTTTTTGTATCACTTACCCTTTGACATAACCTTTCTGTTTAAAAAAGAAATTTAAATAGTATTTGTCTTGATTTAACATGAAAACATGTATCTCCTTTTCTACCATCAGATTCTTATAATAGGTCTGGACAATTACCACTCCTCCAACTTCCATTCCGTAACAATTTGTAAATATTTAAATACTAGTTTTAGTTTTTCTAGTTTTCTTCATAGTTTATTAAAATATGTTTTTTAAAGTACATTTTCTACATGAACTTAAAAATAATTTTATTAACAATATTAAAGAGCTAGGGGGAAAAAAAGAGCACTGAAGAAAAAAAAATCATTCTTTCTTCCACTAAATACTTATTGATGGTTTACTATGATCTCAATTACTGATAAAAAAGTAGTGATTAAAATGCGAAAATTCCATGCTCTCTTGAAGCTTATATTGTAGGGAGTTTTATATAAAATAAGTGAATAACAAATCAACATAGTATGTCACATTCTGATAAGTTATATGGAGAATTACAAAGTAGGGCAAGAGGGATAAGAATACAAGTGAGGCAAAAGTAATTTTAAATACATGTTCCAAACTGTGTGCCATGGGTCCATAGAAATTCTTTCTATTTCACAAGTGTTCCTTAAGGAAATCAAGAGGGAAATGAGCAAGCAATAACTCCAGATTTTGTCCTCTGCATCTCCAACCAAATCTTCACTTAAGGCCTGACATTAAGAATTTTGTAATAGTTAAATTGCAGAATGGTGTCCAATGTTTAAAAAGTTAAAGAAATTGATAAACCACTGAATTTAAAATTTTCCTTTATTATGGATGGGATCAGTGAAACACAGAAAGATTAAATCTCTTGCCTATGCTCACGTATTTAATCCATGTAAGTCACGCTTGCACCAGATCTCTTGACGAATGTGGCATGCTATTCACACAAATACATTATTTCATTTCACCTACAATTCTCAGGTGTTTTTCTTTTCTTTTCATAAGTGATTCCATTAATCTCCAGTGATTGTGTATTCTTAGGGTTTTCTAGATTGACTTTCTACTTTTGAAGCTTATTAGTTCAAAGAAGCAATATGTTTGATTGATTTTTTTCCTATTATATTTACTTGATGATTCATTGAATTCTCTATACTGATTTTTGTTTCTGTGTAAGTTAGTAAAATTTACAGTGTCCAAATTCATAACATGACCTGGTATTTTCTGTAATTTACATATGACAGGGGCAACAGAAAAAATCTGCCCTGTATAAATTTAAAATATATGATCATTTCACTAAAAGGATCTTCATAGATTATCTCATTCACATCATCATTTTTGAGGTATGGAAAGCAAAATTCTGAGTTGTAAAGGTATGCAGATAAGTTTGAATAGTTATTCATAGTACTGAGTTACTCCAATTTTCAATTTAATTTTCAACTATTTTGCTTTTTTTTTGTTTCACAATTGTATTTCATTTGCTCTAATCTTGATTTTCAATCATATCAGTATCAATGCAGTACAAATTAAGTTTACCAAAGCAAGTTTAGGGAATGTTGTATGTAATTTCTCTCCATTCAAGTGTCACAGTATATATTACATTAATAGTTCTGAAAAGTGCAACAGTAAAGAATTCCACTTCACAAGCATTTATCCCATTGTCTATGGACTTAATGTGAATAAATGGTTGCTTTAACTAGCCTTGCTGATGAAGGTATAGTCCAAAGCAGCCTCTCTAGATACTGGTGGTCTTACGAAAACTTTGGAAATTCCCTCTGAACGTTCCCCAGCTGTTGATCTCATACTGATGTACTTCTGATTGATGAACTTCTTTGCCTCACACTGCATTGCTGGCAAGCTTAGAATGTCCAGTGTTTCCACTCTGGGTTCTGAAGGTATGAGAATGTCCTATTTTCCACACAACACAAACACTAGTTAAACAAAAGGATGGTCCTTATCCCTCTCTGCCTGTCCATCTCTTCAAGTTGTCTTCCTCCAATATTTTCTGTATTAATGGCCAGGTAAGCAAGCCTCCCTCTTTACATCTGCCCTACAGTTTTGAATGATTCTCTTAGGGCTTCTGCCCTGGATTAAGGAAGAAAGCTTACCACATCCTTTCTCCATTACTAGGAAAGATGAGGGAAAAAGTTGGGTTCTATTAAAAAAACACGCTCTCTTCTTCAAAACAGGCTTAGCTCCTCTCACAGTGGTCACGTGGAGATGTTTTGTTATTCAGGTTCTGTTAAAATGGCACCTCTCGGCAAGTAGAAGGAGTTGGTTGCCCTCAGTATACAGTGAGTTCTAGAAAAATAAGGGGATTTTATAATTCTAATGGCCTTTCCACATTCACAGATCACCTCACCTCATATATCTCAGTTATTTTTTCCCTTTACTGAATGTACAACAGTAGCTATTTCCAATGCCCTTTGCTCCCTTGGATTTTGCAGATTAGTAAAATGATTAATCTACATTTGCGAGCAGATTAATTACCAAGAGAGTATGAAATTGTGAGACACAGGTTAAACTAATGAATTTTAAGTAGATTAGAAGCAATGTATGATTGCTAACTCTCAAACCTACCTAACGTTTACATGAGTCCCAAGCCAACTACATGTATTGTTTTTCCATAATAAAAGAACTGATCTAAAGTTACTTCTATCTAAAATATAGGCAACTTATAAAGGAAGAGTCAAATATAATATAAAGCCAGTTTTTCAATACTCATTCCAATCAATAATTCAAAACAAATGAACAAACATAACAAAACAGAAACGCAGTTATAGATACAGAGAACAAATAGGTTGCTGCCAGAAGGGAGGGGGTGGGGGAAGAAAGAAAGAGATGAGGGAGATAAAGAGGTACAAACTTCCAGTGGTAAAATAAGAGAGTCATGGGTATGAAATATACACTGTGGCGAATATAGTCAATAATTATGTGATATCTTTGTATTGTGACATATCTTAACTAGACTAATCATGGTGATAGTTTTGAAATGCATGAAAATATTGAATCACAAGGTTGCGTAACAGGAGCTAACATAGTGTTATAGGTCAATTATACTTCAAAAACAAACTCATAGGAAAAGAAATCAGATTTGTGATTCCAGAGGTCGGGGGTTGAGGGATGAGGAATTGGATGAAGGCAGTTACAAGGTACAAATTTCCACTTATAAGATAAGTAAGCACTAAGAATGGAATGTACAACATGATAAATATAATTAAATTGTTGAGTGTTATAATAAATGGAAGTTGTTAAGACAGTAGATCCTAAAGTTCTCATCACGAGGAAAAATATCTTTTTCTATTTCTTTAATTCTGTATCTATATGAGATGATGAAAGTTCACTAAACTTATGATAATCACTTCATGATACATGTAATCCAATCATTATGCTGTATACCTTAAACTTATACAGTTTAAGTTGCTGTATCTCAATTATATCTCAATAAAACTGGAATAAAAAATAATTTAAAATATCAATGTAAAATGTAAATGTGACCCAGGTTGAATTTATTCTGTCATGCAAGATGTCATTTTTTCATTCATTCAGAATATTTGATACTTGTTTCAAGTATTCTTAGATATAAATATGGCAGAAGATTTCCTTCAAAGAAAAAAGCAGATATGTTTCATTTTAGTTCATCCAACAAATTGTTGTGTTATGTTCCAAATTTATTCCACATTTTGAAATACAAAGAAAAAAACGTTTTAACCATAATATTTGTAAATACTTTAGGTTTTGGAAAATTGATATTAGTATATTTTTCTGGACTCATTTTGCTGCTTGACTTTCACATACAAAATTTGGCTTATGTATTTGCATTTAACAACTTTGACTAGTTATATCATGAAAAGGACACTAAGTGTTATGACTTCATGAGAGAAGTAGGCAAACTAAGTCTTTCAGGTCAAATCTGGCCCTCAGCTGTTTTTGTAAATCTTAGTGAAACACAGCCAGGCCTATTCGCTTTCTTATTATTTATGACTGCTTTCATCCTATAATAGCCGAGTTGAGTGGTTGTGACAGACACTGTATAGTTTGCAAAACCTAAAATATTTACCACGTGTTCCTCTATAGGAAAATTTTGCTGACCTTTGCTCTGTGAGAATATTGTAATTATCCCCATTTTACACAAGACATAACTGAATCTCAGAGAATTAAACATGTGTTCTAGAACACAAAACTGGTAAATTGAAAACTGTTTACTGTCCAAGTGAGTTTAACTTCAAAAGACACATAGGGATTAGTTACCAAGGAAAGGAGGTAGGCATTCTGAGCAAACAAAACATGGTATTTGATGGAATTGAAGAGCACTGAGATTGGTGAAGCACCATTTTGTTTTGGTTGGGGGATGAGATGTCCTGTAAATGGGAGAGAGAGGCTCACTATATGAGACTGGAACAGAAGTCAGGAACATGCTACGAATAAAGGGCTCTGTGACTAAGCTACTGTGCTTGATCTAGATGCTTTAAAAAAATGAGCAACATGATCGGGTTTGTTTTTTAGGGGTATCACGCTAATAACATAATGGGAGATGAAATGGAGTCAGGCAACTCTAGAAGCAGTGTGGTTATTGAAGGGATATCAGCAAAAAGTGATTAGGGCATTATGTAATAGTTGTGGTAAGAAAGATCAAGGGACTCTGTGCATGAATGAACTGTAGTGAAAATGTGGAGCACAGAATGACTATAGGCATCAGGCTTAAATGACAAGTTGATGGCTGTGCCTCATGCTATGATAGGTATTGCAATTTAAAGAGAGCAAAGAGGAGTTCCAGTTTGGGGTTTGGGAGAGAGGATTAATTCTTTTTTGGAAAGCTGGCTTTAATTGTCCGTTAGTGTTTAGATGAAGTTACTTTGTACTTACTTGGTAGGAGGTTGGCTATGCAGATTTGTAGTTTTGATGAAAGCTTTAACTGCACATATAGATTGCGGCTATCCACTGATGTGATATTTAAAGCAGGACTGGTGCAGAGTCAGGTCACTTTGGTAAGGAATACTAGGTGGCTTCCATTCTGATAAATCAGGTGCAGGTTCTGAGTGTCAAGCTTTTATTTGCTGTGTGTGTGATTCAATTGTGCTAATGTCTTAATATCTTATTTGTTGTTGATGTTTTTTGAAACAAGAGTTAAAGGAGTCTTAACTACTTTGCTCCATGTTTTTGTAAATATTTAAGAGTATTTTAAGCAGTTTCAGCTACTCCATTAAGGGGTTGTGGAGCGATCACACAGAATGATAAGGGCAGGGTGGTGAGAGGGGCATTACTACCATTAAAGGGCAAGTAGAAATAAAAAAGTCTGTGACAATCATCAAGGAAAAGAAGCTAGAAACTATGAGGAAAATCACTATATATACATAAAGCATATTGCTGGAGAGCTTTGAAATTTTATAAAGGTAAAGCCAAAATTGCACAGGCATTATATTGCAAAAATGTTATAATTTATCTCATTCCTCAGATGTTTGTATCTGGTGTGATGCTGGTTCAAGTTTAGGTGTGGCCACAGAAGGTGTAAAGGGAAAATCTGATTCATTTCCCATAAACACAGCCCCTTCCTTCTAACACAGTGTCTATCACCCATGCTTGCACAATGTACACACACACATACACACACATATACACACATGCACAGAGCAACAGCAAGGAGATAAAACTATGTAATAAGGTGGATTGGTACAGCATGAACTGACCATTCATACCTGCTCTTAAGAGGCTGACTGCTATTTTATAACTTTCTTCTTCCCCTTCCCCTCTCCTAACCCCTTCCTCTTCCTCCTTGTCCTCCTTCTTCCCCTCTTTCTTCTCCTCTTTTTCTTTTCTTCTTCCTCTTCCTCCTCATCTTCTCTTTCTCTTCCCTTTCCTCTTTTTTATCTTTTCTTTATCATTGGAAGAGATGAAGGAATGAAGTCTAAGTAATTACAAGCCAAAGCTTGGATATTTGAATATTACAACCCAAAGCTCAAATGACAAGAACTGACCATAAAGAGACTCAATATTCTCTAAATTGAGTACTAAGAAGCTCTGCTGTGTTTTTGAAATAATAAATTTCCTCCAACTCCCCCCGCCCCCTCAGAGACTCTGAAGCTCTTAGTGCCCCAATTCAGGCCAGGTTTTCATGTATAACACTAAACTAAAGCAACTTCTGGAACCAGAAGGGTCGCTTCTCTCTTATCAAACCAACCTTATGCATATGCTAAAGCCTGATTATTGCACACATAGCATCATAGACCTTGAAGACATATAACTATTATATTGGATCATTCATAACTATAAATATATGATAAATTCTTCTGCTTATTTATTATCATATTGATTTTACTAAATAATACACAATTTTTATTTTAATAAATATTGAGTATAAATAAAAATAATTCTCAAGTTTCCCTTGTGATCTCTTAGTCCCTCCATTTTGCCCTAAGCACCTTGTTTCAAAATTTCCATAGGTCAACATTTTAAAACAACAGAAAAAATTAATACTGTAGCTCATCAGTTCCTTCATGGTAAAATTCTGCTTACTATGTTGCCATACCAGCAACTACAAAATTTTGATTAATGATAAAAAACGTATTTCCTTTTTTTGATTTTGTATTAATATATTTGCTAGCTTTCAATTTTCCATTTCTCAGGACAATGCCTCAAACATTAATACATTATTCAGCTTTATATCTTCAAGTATAAAGTTTTGTTACCACCATTTTCCTAAATATATAGTTAATTCTCAAATATTCACTCAAATATAAAGAGTAGTGGGGTGTGCAATGCAATGTTTTAAATAATATTAAACACCTGACTAGGAAAGCTTTTCCATTTGTATTTAATTTATGTATATTTTTCTGTTTCTGCATGTTCACTCCAAACAAATAACAAGTAATCCACATTGAAGAACTAATAGAAAATTTATTATACTCTATCCAGTTTTCTGTTGCTCTCCTTTACTTAGCTCCTATCTAAATGCAATTTTACATAGGAAATCAGCTATTTTCTCTCAGTCTAGTGCAAAGTTCTCTATTTTAAGAATGTTCTCTAGAGCTAGTTATAAAAGAGCTGTTAAGTTCAGGAAATAAACTGAGCAAATCAAAAAGTCAAGATGTTTTAAAAGCATTTAGTGAGTAACATAGATATTAAGAAATTCAGTGTTTCAGTAGAATTGCTTTGTCATACTTAAAAACAGACCATGTATCCCTAAATGTATAAAATCCACATGGAAAGTTAACTCCACATTTCCAGACTATTCCAATTGGCAAACTGCAGGAAATGTGCTACATAGCTTCAAAAGCAAGGTGCACGCTGAGTTAAAAGTTAGTGAGATTCAATTCTAGAATATAAAAGATACAGAGCCAAAAAACAATAAAATATATTATACATTTTACTGTCATGTTTCCTAAGACAGTTTGCACCAACTATGACTCCACTTGCTGTATCTATAAAAGTCTGCCAGCAGGGCTCTCCCTCGCATTATAATTTGGAAACAAAGAATTTAATTAATTTAAATAAATTTTCTTGGAAGAAATGTCAACCTTGAAATCCCTAACAAATCTAAATACATTGAATTCTCAAAGCAAATGACTAATGCTTACAACCTTACACTTGCTTGTGCCATTTCTTTATGATCAAATCCTTATTAATCCACTAGTGTTATAAATGTTATTTAATATCGAAAGCTATCACTGTTGTTAGTTTAAAAAGAATAAAACATGCAAAAATGTACACTACAAAAGTTTATAGCATTGATTAAGTGAGCACTGAAGAGAATGCTCATATTTACTTTTAGCTATTGATCTTTTGGGCAAATTCTTATTTTTCGTTATAAAATTGAAAACTTTGCCATAAATAGTTTGTGTTTTACCTTTTTTTAAAATAAATAAAGTAATGGGATCAATGGTTCTCTTATGACAAAATGATTACTCATGGGTATAGATCCCTGTGTAATACATGATAATAAGAATATATACAGGCATACCTCATTTCTTACGCTTTGCTTTATTGCCCTTCCCAGATATGTCATTTTTTACAAAGTGAAGTTTTGTGGCAATCGTGCATTGAGAAAGTCTATTGGCACCATTTTTCCAACAGTGTTTTGCTCACTTCGTGTCTGTGTGTCGCATTTTGGTCATTCTCACAATATTTCAGATTTTTTCATTACTATTATGTTTGTTATGGTGATTTGTGATCAGTGATCTTTGATGTTACTATTGTAATTGTTTTGGGGTGCCACGAGACTCACCCATATAAGATGGTGAACTTAATCTATAAATGTGTGTGTTCTGACTGCTCTAACAACCAGCTATTACCCCATCTCTCTCCCTTTCCTCTGGCCTCCTTATTTCCTGAGACATGAAGATATTGAAATTAGGCCAATTAATAACCCTACAATGGCCTCTAAGTGTTCAAGTGAAAGGTAGAGTTGCACATTTCTCGCTTAAATCAGAAGCTAGAAAAGATAAAGCTTTGTGAGAAAGGCAGGTTGTGAATGCAAAGGAAAAGTTCTTGAAGGCAATTCAAAGTGCTACTTCAGTGAACACACAAATGATAAGAAAGCAAAGCAGCCTGATATGGAGAAAGTTTTACTGGTCTGAGTAGAAGATCAAACCAGCCACAACATTCTCTTAAGACAAAGCCTCATCCAGAGCAAATTTCTAACTCTCTTCGATTCTGTGAAGGCTGAGAAAGGTGAGGAAGCTGCAGAAGAAAAATCTGAAGCTAGCAGAGGTTGGTTAATGAGGTTTAAGGAAGAAAGTCATCTCCATAACATAAAAATGCAAGGTGAAGCAGCAAGTGCTGATGTAGAAGCTGCAGCAAGTTATCCTGAAGATCAAGCTAAGATAATTAATGAAGGGGACTACACTAAACAAAAGATTTTCAATGTAGACAAAACAGCCTTCTCTTGGAAGAAGATGTCATCTAGGACTTTCAGAGTTACAAAGGAGAATTCAATGCCTGGCTTTGAAGTTTCAAAGGACAGGCTGAATTTCTTGTTAGGGGCTAATGCAGCTGGTGACTTTAAGTTGAAACCAATGTTCATTTACCATTCTAAAAATCTGAGAGCCCTTAAGAATTATGCTCAATCTACTCTGCCTGTGCTCTATAAAAGGAACAACAAAGCCTGGATGACAGCATGTCTGCTTACAACATGGTTTACTGAATATTTTGAGCCCACTGTTGAGACCTACTGCTCAAAAAAAGAAAAATAAAAAGGGCTTCCCTGGTGGTGCAGTGATTAAGAATCTGCTTGCCAATGCAGGGGACACAGGTTCGATCCCTGGTCTGGGAAGATCCCACGTGCTGCGGAGCAGCTAAGCCCGTGTGCCAAAACTACTGAGCCTGCGCTCTAGAGCCCGCGAGCCACAACTACTGAGACTGAGTGCTACAATCACTGAAGCGCCTAGAGCCCATGCTCTGCAACACGAGAAGCCACTGCAATTAGAAGCCCACGCACCGCAAAAAAGAGTAGCCTCTGCTCGCGGCAACTAGAGAAAGCCCGCATGCAGCAACGAAGACCCAATGCAGCCAAAAATAAATAAATAAATAAATTTTAAAAAAGAAAAAAAAGGGTCCCTATCAAAATATTACTCACTGCTAATGTA
The DNA here is from genome assembly GCF_949987535.1 of Balaenoptera acutorostrata. Classification (NCBI taxonomy): domain Eukaryota; kingdom Metazoa; phylum Chordata; class Mammalia; order Artiodactyla; family Balaenopteridae; genus Balaenoptera; species Balaenoptera acutorostrata. The sequence continues at coordinate 19,246,385 of NC_080081.1, forward strand.
CTTGGTCACCCAAGAGCTCTGATGGAGATGTACAGTGAGATTAACATTGTTTTCATGCCTGCTTACACAACTGCCCTTCTGTAGCCCATGGATCAAGGAGTGATTTTGATTTCCAAGTTTTATTGTTTAAGAAATATATTTTATAAGGCTAGATCTGCAATAGACAGTGATTATTCTGATGGATCAGGATAAAATAAATTAAAAACCTTCTAAAACAGATTCACCTTTTTAGATGCCATTAAGAACATTCATGATTCATGGGAAGAGGCCAAAATGTCAACAGTAACAGGAGTTTGGAAGAAGTGATTCCAACCCTCAGGGATGACTTTGAGGTGTTCAGGCCTTCCGTGGAGTGGAGGAAGTAACTGCAGATGTTGTAGAAATAGCAAGAGAATTAAAATTAAAAGTGGAGCCTGAAGATGTGACTGAATTGCTGCCATCTCACGATAAAACTTTCACAGATGAGGAGTTGCTTCTTATGGATGAGCAAAGAAAATGGTTTCTTGAGATGAAATCTACTCTTGGTTAAGATGCTGTCAAAATTGTTGAAATGAGAACAACGGATATAGAATAGTACATACATTTAGTTGATAAAACAGTGGCAGGGTTTGAAAGTATTGACTCCAATTTTTTGTGTTTTTTTGGGGCTGCATTGTGTCTTCGTTGCTGCACGCGGGCTTTCTCTAGTCGTGGTGAGCCAGAGCTACTCTTCGTTGCAGTGCACAGGCTTCTCATTGTGGTGGCTTCTCTTGTCGCAGAGCATGGGCTCTACGTGTGCAGGCTTCAGTAGTTGTGGCACGTGGGCTCAGTAGTTGTCGCATGTGGGCTCAGTAGTTGTGGCTCGCGGGCTCTAGAGCACAGGCTCAGTAGTTGTGGCACACGGGCTTAGTTGCTCCGCGGCATGTGGGATCTTCCCGGACCAGGGCTCGAACCCATGTCCCCTGCATTGGCAGGCGGATTCTTAACCACTGCGCCACCAGGGAAGTCCCTTGACTCCAATTTTAAAAGAAGTCCTACGGTGGGTACAATGCCATCAAACAGCATTGCATGCTACAGAGAAGTCGTTTGTGAAAGAAAGAGTCAATGGATGAGGCACACTTCATTGTCTTACTTTAAGAAATTGCCACAGTCACCACAACCTTCAACAAACACCACCCTGACCAGTCAACAGTCATCAAATCAAGCTAAGACCCACCACCAGCCAAAAGGTCGTGACTCACTGAAGGCTCAGATGGTGGTTAGCATTTTTTAGCAATAAAGTATTTTTAATTAAGGTACGTATATTGTTTTTTAGACATAATGCTATTGCACACTTAATAGAATACAGCATAGTATAAACATTACTTTTACATTCACTGGGAAACCAAACATTTTTTGTGACTTGCTTTAATGCAAAATTTGCTTTTATTGAGGTGGTCTGGAACCAAACTCGCAATATCTCCAAGGTATGCATGAATTATAAAGTCTGCCATTAAACTCTAAATAATCTTGTTATTTGACTATAATCTCCTTAGAGTCATTCTAACTGCACAAAGTTTTGTAGCCTTACATGGGTTTTTATTACTTCCTATAGTTGCAGAGAGTTTCTCCTTGTTAAAATTTATTATTACTATTTTTTATATTTCACCTTTTGAGCCCAATCACTTGGTTAACTTTTTAGATATTGTAACTCCATTATTTCCTAGAATGAAAAATATTTATTTGGTGTTAGAATAATACAGAGTCATTTCTATATTTTTACCTACGTAGTCAATTATAAATTATAAATTTGTCTCAATAGTCCTGGTTGAATACACTATTAAGGCTAGATGTTGTCATGAACAGACTGATAGATTATTTACCTAAAATTCAAATGGGTGCTTGAGGTCCTAAGGGACAGGAACATATCATGATAAAGGAGCCTAAGAGGTTATCGACCTATGACCAGACATTTATATGGTATCAATATATTCTGGTTAATGAAAGATGCTATCAGCACCAGTGGATGTATGCAGGAAAGTCGTAGATTTTTCAGGGCAGATTAATAATGTTATGCAGGATATATATGATTAGAAATGACCCTATTGCCGGGATTTTTATGTAGTAGACATTTTAACTGTAGTCCACATGGGCAATATATGGTGGCAAATCAATGTGTCTTTGTTTCCATCTGTGTTGTCTCCAGACTGTTTATCAACTCTGCCACCAAGAGCCTGATCACATTTAGGAAAATGAGGCTGTAGTAAAAAAATGTCCTCTTTTATGTGGGTAATATGTTTCTGCACTACAGATTCACTGTGGTGCTAAGAATCAGCTTGATTGTAAAAAAATAACTCACTCTCAAATATGCTGAAATTAAGACAATTACAGTTATATACATCCTTTTAATCAAAATAGGCAAATACAATAAATTTAAGCAAATGTATACTCAAATGATATAATATAAATGGGCAATAAATAATACATTTAAATAAACATTATAATAATAATGTATGGACCTTCCTTGAAGATTAAATTTTTAAACTTTGAGCAAAATGAATAATTTGAAGTTGTAACTTGCTTAGAACGTTTAGGATAGGTAATCACAGATCAGTCATGTATTTGGATGGAATTTGCAGTGCTCCTCTCTATTGCATAAAGTGGACTCAGGTACCAGAGAATAGGATGAAAGGCAATGATCCAATGTCCTTTACAGTAGATCTCAGTCACCTCCCCTCTCCCCACTGTAATCATTTTAATCTCCGCATCTTAACAATAATGTATGACTCAGTAAGGATTACCCAACCATTGAATTTTTCTGCTTAAGAATTTCATCATGATTGGGTTAATGACTATGCTAAGATAAATGAACAGATTATAAAAGTGGCAGCAGTTCAAACAAGAGGCCCATATCAGCTTCAAGAGTTAGAGACTGTCCCATAATACACAAATTTCAGTATGTAAGGAAATCTTAATAGTCAAGTAGGAAGATTATTCATTATCTTTTCAGACACCCCTGCCTGTTCCCTAGAAATGTCTACCTTAGGCTGAGAAAACATCTAAATTTTTACTTTTTAAAATTATATATGTCTTTACTGTTCATACATTGCCTCGGGCCACATGTTGCTATCTAAATTATTCAATGAATCAAAATGAAATTAAATTAAAAATTCAGTTCCTTTGTCATACTAGGCTACTGTCAAGAGTACAATAGCTACATGCAGCTAGTGCTACCATATTGAACAATGCTGATATGGAAGAATTATTATTTTATATGAAGTCTTTTCATACTGTTTTTTTTCTTCCAGTTTAGTTAAGAGATAATTGACATAAAGCACTGTATAAGTTTAAGGTATACAGCATAATAATTTGAGTTATATACATCATGAATGATTACTACAAAAAGTTTACTGAGCATCCATCATCTCGTATACATACAAAATAAAAGAAAAAGAAAAAAAAATATTTTCCTTGTGATGAGAACTCTTAGGATTTCCTCTCTTAACTTTCATATATATATATATATATATATATATATATATATATATATATATATTATATAAACCATATAGCAGTGTTAGTTATATTAATCATGTTGTACATTACATCCCTAGTACTTACTTATCTATAGCTGGAAGTCTGTACCTTTTTGACCACCTTCATCCAATTCCCCCTCTCCCTGCTCCTGCCTTCTTATACTGTTTTTATAGTTCCCCTTCAGCTTTTCTTTTTCAGCTTAAGCCTCGTGATTTTTTTTTTTTTTTTTTGGCTATTTCTTTTCCCCTCAACTATCAGCAGCTCATTTATAAATATATTTCTCATAAACCACTGACAACTTGAATGCCTCATAGGGAGTTCAAATGAACACCTCTACAACCCTGGAATGCTTCTAGTCTTTGTTATCTCAGTCAGTGGAAACATCATTCATACAGTTGCTCCAGCTATAATCTTCAGTAACATTCTTTATTGCTCACTTTCCCTCTATTGAGAAGTCCTATCATTTCTATTCTTAAATATCAGAGGTCTATCCTTCCTGTTGCCTGCATAAGCCACCATCAGGTCTGAATGAATATGACAGCTTCTTTTTTGATCTCCCTGCTTGTACTCTCATCCTCTAAATCATTTTTCTTTGCATATTAGCTCTGGTAAATATTAAAGATAAAAGAGTCATAACCTGCATGATCATTGTGCCCTGTATAATCCATTGTTTATGACCTTTGAAGCATATTACATAATGCCTTTAATAAAACCTATGAAATCTTCTACTTGCAGTAAGCATACCATAGTGGTTAAGAAAGAAGGCTCGGGACTTCTCTGGTGGTGCAGTGACTGGGAATCTGCCTGCCAGTGCAGAGGACACAGGTTTGAGCCCTGGTCCGGGAGGATCCCACATGCCACGGAGCAACTAAGCCCGTGCGCCAAAACTGCTGAGCCCGTGCACCACAACTGCTGAGGCCCGCGTGCCTAGAACCTGTGCTCTGCGACAGGGGAAGCCACTGCAATGAGAAGCCCGTGCACCGCAATGAAGAGTAGCCCCCACTCGCTGCAACTAGAGGAAGCCTGCAGGCAGCAACAAAGACCCAAAGCACCCCAAAATAAATAAATAATTTTAAAAAAAGAAAGAAGGCTCTCTGTAAGTAAGTCTGCTAGTTTAGGATCCTGACTCACAGGCTTACTCACGATGCGGTTTTAAACAATTTACTTAAACTGTGTTTCATTTCCTCATTGTTAAATACAGATAGGAATAGTTCCTTTCTCAAAAGACTGTTGTGAGGGATAAACAACTTAATTCACATGCAGCACTTAGAATGGTTCTTGGCACACAGTAATTGCTCAGTAAATGTTTAATATTATTCTTTCTGGACTGAAAAAGACAGCATAAACTGGACTCTACCTTCTCTGCTTCCTCTTACTTTCTTGCTCATTCACTGCATTCCAGACTCAATGCATACTCTCTGTTTAATTTTTCTAAGCTGCCGCATTTTTTCCTAGTTCTGGATTTTCACTCAGAGCCTGAAATGCTCCTCCCTGTGTTTTCCATGCTGGCAAGGCTGTTTCTCAGCCTTGTTTGGCTTACTGTCACCTTCTAAATAACTGTCCCCCAAACCTCTGGGTTTCTATCTGTCAGGCCCTATAATTTTATTTCAATTGATTGCTTCCTAATCATTATTAGTATGTTTAATTATTTGTCTATCTTCTTGTTAATTGTCTGCTGTTTTCTCTTGTTCACATCTAGTCTTGGATGCCTCTTACATAAGAGATAACAATAAACATGCATTGAACTGCTCAATGCAAGCATAAATTAACGACTACTTATGAACCCAACACTTTAAGTATACCATGACCAGGACACAAGAGAGTGGTACTGAAAACATTTCAGTCATTCTTCATATTATTTTTGTATAGTAACACTTAAAATAACAGTTCTTGAGTATTTACTCATAGTGAGTTTATTCTGAGTCAAAATCTCTTTTTCACACACATGTAGCCAACTTTTGGATTTGAGGTTTGATATCTTTTTTATAAGGAAATATTGCTATTGATCATCTCATGAGAGTCAAACTATTGATGTAATGCATAAACTTGGTAATTGTATTCAGAATACAATATTTGATATCCCTCCTAGGTCTTTGTGTAGTACATTAATTGCCAAGTGAATGCCAATGCTTTGTTTCAATAGATAGGCAAGAAGTAACCTGTTAGCATCACAAATCTGAGAATCTGGTAATAAACAGATAGAATTAGTGTATAAGTCCTCATTCTCCCACCTTGAATTGATGATACCTGGGTTCATAAGGCAATGTCAACCTCATGTATCTACCCACTTGCAGGCAAAACCTAGAATGAGTAGATTCTAGAAAGTCAATCACTGGTTTGCAGAACAGGTCTAAATGAGGCTGCTCATTACATAGAAACAAGAAAATGAGTTCCATCTCTCTAGGCTCAACTAGGTCCAAGAGGTGATATGATGAAAATTAATGAATTATCGATCCTTTGCTATCTCAACCCCAACTATCAGTATAAATACCCATGTGAATTGTCAGATGTGTGACTTCTCTTGTGTGGAGTTTAGAGTAAGTGTTCACATTCACCTTGGTCTTTTCAGGGAACAAAGCAGAATGGCATTGGATATGTGAGGAGGGGTAGTTAAGGCTTCTCTTCTTGCGTTATTTAAAGTCATTCTTAAATATCTTCCCTAATTCAGAAAAATGCTCCTTCTCTCACGACAGTTTACCCTACCATTTTTTCTCTGAAACAATTCTTTCAGATACTCATATGAGAATAAATTAGGTCTTTATCTGAGATCATTTTTTAAAAGCAAGGATTTATGTAAAGGTTGCAAACAGCTAAAGATAACTAACTCTTAGCAAAATTAAAAACCCTTTAGTAGAACAGTGAAAATGTTACTAAATAGAGAAAGAGAGAGATGTGGAAGGAGATTGATGGCTATGAATTCACACTGCAGGTATTTAACCTGGTTGGTGGAGAGGAAACCACACCAAGGTGAGGAACTGAGTGACTCAGATATACCAAACTACCTTCAATTGAACTACTCCACTAAAGAAAATGAATATTGGCTTTGGTTGTTGCTTCTTTATAAAAATAAAAATAATAATCAGCCATGAAACCTCCGTTTCATTTTTAAATTGAAGTATAGTTGACTTACAATATTATATTAGTTTTGGGTCTATAACATAGTGATTCCATACTTTTAAGAATTACCTCCACTTAATTTTGAATGAAGTAAACTTAGGACATTTTTGTTCAAATGCTGATTATCTTCATTGCACCAAAAAAAAATAAACCACACACACACACACATACATGAATTTGTAACTGAAATTATCTGTACTTGCTTTTTTTAACTGTGAAAGAGGTAATTACTAAATAACTCTTAATTATGTATTATAAAACTTGAAAAAAGTAAAATAGATAAAACTTTAATAGGAAAAGCAACATATCAGAAATGACAAGTTAAATAATTTTCATTCTAAATCATATATAAACATTTAACATGGAGTCATGAAAGTGATCTTTATTATTTTGGATACCAAGGCTTAATAGTGACCTTTAAATTTATGTTATGTGCCATGGCTATCAAATTAAGCTGTACATTAGAATTCACACTGTTGTAAAGGTTATACATAAGACTTTGTAAAACCTTGACTGTAGTTCTTGTTATTTAATATTTAAGAAAACATTTAAGTATCAAACTAAGTAAAATCATTGAACAGAAAATATCTAAGATTGAGAAAATTAATCTCAGATAAGTATCATCATGACATACAGATTACAAATAGCTATTACAAAAATATTAGAGAATGAGTCTTAAATGTTTACATATTATATTCAATTCATTTTCTCTGGATAAAATCAATATTGTTATCTTGCACAGTATCATTTTGTAATTCAAGGGGTAGTGTTTTCTATTATTCAGATAAAATGAACTATTAAATTTATTTTTAAGGAAATATTTACTGAGAAGTTTGAAAATAGTTGTGCTATAAACACTGTGATAGATATGAATATGAATAAAACATGTCCCCAACTTCAATGAAATGAGTCTAGTACAAAAGTACAGAAACAGAACAAACACTATCTTATTATATTCCATGTTCTCATTTAATGCTAAATGTATATTTATTGTAATTCTAATCATAGCTGAGAAAAGTTATCCTCAGAGCAAGTAAGTGATTTATTCAAAATCCCACTTGAAGTGAAAATATGGAAACAGAAGTTGAACCCATATGTGCCTGGCTCTAAGGCATATGTTCTCAGTAATGCATCACATAACTATCCAGGAAGGCAAGGTCCATATATCTACCAGGTAAAAGCATTAAGACATATAAACAGATATTTAGAGTACAAGATAAGCACAAGGAAAAACCTATTTGTCTTCAGAGAAAACAGAGAAAACTTGGCACCATGATGATTGAAAAAGGTTTACGAGTTGCTGATTGGCAGAACGAACAATGAAGGATAGTTGGAATTTTAATAGGTAGAACTGAAAAGAAAGACATTTTGGGGGAGTGGGGGGAAGTTCACTGGGAAGGAAACATTCCTTCCTTAAAAATACTCTAGACATTCTTTGTGAGGAATGTTTTAATAACAAATTTTTTGTGAGATAGTGATTTTATGCTTAGGTAAAAGTCATTTGTCCTCTCTACGGTGGTACTGCTTGAGTAATAAATAAATGATGCAAATATCAATGGCTGAATCTCATACAACATTTATTTCATATAATTGCTGATCAGACAGAAAACTAACACCTGCCTGCTAGATTTACCTTTTGATATCTGTCATATTCCTCTATTTTTTAAGTTTTGGAAGAAAAATGGTTTAACTAATTCTGTACAGAAATACCTATTGTAGTGTAGGTTTCTGCACTATTAATAGAAGTGGATAATCTAGTTTTCAGGTTTAGAATTTAATATCTTGAATAGTGGAGAAATATGATTAAGTGTATAATAGGGTGTTTGTTCATTAGAAGTAAAGGAGTAGGCTTATATTAAATAACTTTTCCAGATCTCAAATTCAATACCAACTTTAGAACTTGCTTTTCTCATTTGATAAACTACCATGGTCATTCTTTCAAGTTAATTATAGACTTGTAGATTTCTGTATTGAATGAATGACAATTAACTTATTCATTCTTGAACTGATGTGGACATTAATATTTATGTCTGTTTAACAATTCCAAAACAGTGATGTAATAAATAGCCTTATGACCATGTCCTTAAATATTGGTGTGGGGTTGTGTAGTAATAGGATAAATCTCCAAAAGAAAAACTGTCACTCAAAACCTGCTTTATGTCTTAGGTTATAAAAGATCTTGCTAGATTTCTCTTGAAATTAACAATCACTCTTAGCTCTTGATATCAGTATGTATGTCGCTCTCTGAATCTTTACAAATATTGGATATTATCACTCTGCAAATAATGTTTGTATTCTTATGAATGAAAGGTAAACTATATAATTTTTGCTTGTTATAATATGCCAATCATAACTTCTAGAGAAATAAGACATCTTTCCTCTTTCATGAGGTGGGGTGCACACTTGTTTTCCTCTGTAAATTGTTTATACATATGTATTAAATATTGTTTATTGTGTTGTTTATATTTTTTGTATTAATGTGTAAAAATACTGATTTTTTATTAACCCTTTATGATGTATATAATGGGTTGTGATTATTGTTTAATTTTCTCTTTTGAATTTAATTATGATTTAGTTTGGCTCATAGAAACGTTTAATTTTCATATGGTCTATACATGCATCTTTTCCTTCTGGGCTTCTATAGTTTTACTCTTGCCTGTGGAGGTGAGTTCATCCCAACACTACTGAATATCCTTCTAATTTTTCAGTGATTAATATTTCATGTTTAAAGCTTTATCCACCAGGTATGAATTTATGTATACAGCAAAGTAGGGATTTACTTGGGTTTTCCTCCAGATGAGGGACAGTTTTGCCTGGACCACCTATTAAATTGACCATTTTTTTTCATTGAATTAATTATTCCTTTTTTGTTTTATTCATGCTATGTATTTAGTTTCTATAATCACATGGACTTAGCCTGTATGTTTTGTTCTGCTGTCTCTTCAAGTTCACTACCAACTGCTTTAACTAGAAAGGCATTTAAAAATTTTTAAATTCTTGTGAGTCAAGTACACCTTTACTATTATTCTTCCAATATTTTCCAAGATATTCAGACATTTTCCATTCCATAGTAACTCGAAAGCAATTTTATCCAGTTTTCAAAATATTCCATTCTGTTATTGATTGGAATTACATTTAAAGTTTATATTAATTATCGAAAGGTTGACATGTAAATGTTCTCATCTGGCAGCCTGACATCTCTCCACACTTTCAGGTCCCATTTTTTGTCTTTAATTAAGACCACAGACTTTTGTTCACATTGGACTCATATTTAATTCTTTAACATGCTTTTAGTTACTATTGTGAAGAAGATAAATTTCTATTCATAATTGGCATATAGTAAAGCTAGTATTTGTTGGTAGCATAGGGAAAGCTACTATGTGATGCAACCATCTCAGATTCTCTTTATATTTGTGGTTTTTTAAATTGTTTATTGTAGGTTTTAGATATTCAGAATTATTTTCTTCATATAATGGCATTTCTTCTTTTCAATATATATATTGGCTATGCTTTTAAAAATCTTATTATACTAACCATGAGAAAATCAAAAAGAAATAATTCTGAATAATAATGATTAAGGTACACCTCTGACTCTCCTCTTATTTTAATGGAGAAATGGCTCAGAAGTTTTGTCCAATGTCTGTTATTTACTGCTGTGTACGCCTAATGATAATTAAGTGGTTTCTTTCTATTTCCACTTGGCTTAGACATTATATTACATTTCACTCCTAAATTTTATCAAATATTTTGTATTGATAACATTGTTTGTTCATGTAATGAATTATGTTACTAGGATCTTAACTTTGGTCTTAATGTTGGGGAAAGGGGGGAATAAGTTTTCACGGCGCCTCATTTTGAATCTCTACTGGATTCAATTCTTAATGTTTTATATATAACATTTGTATGTGAATTTATATTAATTTTATTTGAAATTTTTCATTTTATTTTACTAAATTTTTATATTAATTAATGTTAGGTTCAGAAAATAATTGCAAATGCTTATATTTTTCCATTATCCAGACTATTGTAAATGAACAGAAATTATCTGCTATCCAAAGGAAGCATTTACTTTATCAATAGAGTTTGGAAACTTTTTAAATGGCTAATCTATTATTATCCTTTTTCTTTCATGATTATTTCTCAGTTCGTGTACTTATAAAATGTTAGAAAACACGAACTGAGAAATAATCATGAAAGAAAAAGGATAATGTAATAGGTTTATAAATAAACCTGATGTGAGTGCTCAATAATATAAGCTAATATGACATAAACCGAAAATCATGAGAGAATATTTTTACCAACAAATTTAAACTCCTAGGTAAAATAGACAATTTGTAGGAAAATATAAATTTTTAAAATTAATTCAAGATAATCTGGCTACCTGTTATAAAACAATAAAAATAAACTTAAAAAAACAAAGATATAAGTTAGGAATGATATCTGTAAAACCACCAAATTTCATAGTAGGTTGTTCCAAAATTCAAGAAATAGAAAATTTTTATTTTATATAAAGACTTTCTGAGTCTAATATTACCTTGATATTGGAATATTCTTTATATATACCTATCTTTGAAAAAGTCATAGAATTCTACAGTACATTATTTTAAAATGTCTCTGTTTTTGAAATAATCATGCTCCCATCTTGGACTTCAAAGTATTTAATTAGACTTGATAACAATGATAATAGGATTAATTTGATGCCTAGAATAAAAGTGTATTCATAATAAAGTATACTCATAATAGTAAAATTATGTTTATTCCAAATTCTATTTTATATTTCTTAATCTCCAATCAATTTTTTAGTAAGAACAAATATCTAAAAACAGAAGAAGCACTTTTCTTTGACAAACAGGGTTCTGGGTCCTCAAATACAAGTAATTTGAAGGACTAAACCCACTTTTACTAACCTTCTGGAGTGCATTTCACTGTGTAACTTTTAATGTCTGTATATCATATTTGTGACTTTTCTCTCCCTTATTAGACCATCAGTTCTTGGAAAGATAAATCATGTTAGACGCTACCTTGATTTTATGAGAAATGCAAATATAAAATGTTCTGCTAAATAAACAATGTAGTTTTAAAAGTATGAGATCAGATTATTAGAACAAGTTTCTCAGTGTAATGACTTCCATGTTTGTAATCACCTTCAAGTAATTCAAGCTTGTTAAACTTCAGAAGTCCCAACTTCAAAATTTTCTTCTGATTCACATAGGCTTCCCTTTTCATTCAATTATAATACCTCTGGAACGACTTTTTCATTGCTGCCTTTGAATGTTATCTTTGTTTTTGTGAGCAATTTTGTTTGCCTTATTTCACAGCTTATAATCAATTGTCAACATTTTTCAGTGAGATATTTATCTTTAAACTTCCATTAGTACATTTCATCCAATTTAAAATAGATGATTGGCTATTCACCTTTCTTTCCAAACCCTCTCTCAATTATCAGTAAAGAAAAAGAAGTAAACCCCAAATTTGAAATGGAGTAATAAACAGAGAGAGATAAATGATAATAGATAGATAGATAACAGACAGATAATGAATTCTGAATTTTGAAATCACACAAATTATTACCATGTTGTTTAGGAGAAGTACAAATTTCTTTTTCAAAAAAAGTTGATTTTTCTTGAAAATATTCCTCTTTAATGTGCAAACAAATTTTCAGGAGATCTTGTTTAAATGCTTTGACTTTTTTTTCAAAGTAAGTGAAACACATGATTATATGCTCATATGGTTAAAATTCAAAGCCATGTTAACCAACGTGTGGTTCCTGAAACAGCATCATCATTATCTTCTGGGAACGTATGAAAATACAGAATTTCCTTCACTTACATAGAAAGAGTAAACATCATTTAAAGCCTTAAGTGAATGTCACTGAAATCATTATTAATCTGTGCAAAAGTGCTCTGTTTTCTCTTTTCCATCTTATGCATTCTTAATTGTATCAATGTTATTTATACATGTTTCACTTTGTTCCATAATTACTACAAATAGTTCTAACTTGCTTCTTCTTGGCTCTCAATCATTTGTGTCATATTCAACTTCCATAATCACATCAACTCTTGCCCAACAAACTTTCAGTGATTCTCTATTGTTTACTGAATTAAGCTGTGAAGACAAAAGAAACCTCACTTAAAATGGAGTAGGGAAGGGGCTTCCCTGGTGGCGCAGTGGTTGAGAATCTGCCTGTCAATGCAGGGGACACGGGTTCAAGCCCTGGTCTGGGAAGATCCCACATGCCGCGGAGCAACTGGGCCCGTGAGCCACAACTACTGAGCCTGAGCGTCTGGAGCCTCTGCTCCGCAACAAGAGAGGCCGCGATAGTGAGAGGCCCGCGCACCGCGATGAAGAGTGGCCCCCACTCGCCGCAACTGGAGAAAGCCCTAGCACAGAAACGAAGACCCAACACAGCCAAAAATAAACATAATAAATAAATAATAAATAAAAATTAAAAAAAAAAATGGAGTAGGGAAGCCCTGAAGGGGAAGCTCTCAGCAGGTACAACTCCTTGCACCCTACATCACCAGCAGGGAGAAAGAAGGTTAAGAATTATTTGGGCAAGGGAAGACTTTTTCACCTAGGAATTCTATCTCCTGCTTTTAAGAAAAAAAAGAAAGATCCCTCCCTACCCCAGTGACAACACCCTAACCACTACTTGAAGACAATGAGAAATGGCAACAACCTCAAACTCTTGTTCTGCTCCAATAAAATTTGTTTAAAACAACCCTCTCCAATTTCCTCCTAATACCTTATAAAAGCTGATCTTCTCTTTGTTTCTTTGGACTTGCCTGTGGTTTGCCATAGTTTTCTTGTCCTGGGTTACAATTCCTCTGCCATTCCCGAATAAACTTAATTTTGCATTTTTATAATTTGTCAATTATTTTACTTAAGGTTGACAAAACCAAGCTTCTTTGTTTTCTATTTAAGGTTTGCCATTATACACTCCTCAGCTTTTCCTTTTAACATTGTCGGTTATTATTTCTTCATATAAATTCTATATTCCTTGTAATCTGACTGGTCTTTGTCCCTCAAACATGTATTATAATTTCCTAGCTTATGGCCTAATTGTTCAAAATATTTTAAGAACACAAAAATGGCTTTAAAGTTGTATTTGGGTTCATCTCCTATTCCAGAAAAACATTATATCTCAAAGCACTGAGGTATCTTTCAAATAAAAGTGATTTCCATATATTATAAGGAACTGTGAAAAATCAGAAAAATATAGAAAGATAATAATAGATAGGGAAGAATTTCATTTTTTAAATAGAGTCAAACACCTACATGCAAACTATAGCCAACTTATATTGTATATAAAGAAAGAATGTAGCAAGGGAATTGACATATGAGTATACATCAGAGTTAAGTATTAATTCATATGAGTTTCTAAATAGTAAACATCCATAGCAAATGCAAAAGACAAGAAAACAGGGGGAGGAAAATGGGTTTTAAACCATTTGGAATTATTTCTTTCATGACATATTCTGTTCTCACATGTACTAATTCAGATTAACATTTTTTTTCTTTGTAAGTGTGAGTACGTTTTTTCCACTTCTTTAAGAGATGGGATGAGCCTGTCTAGTAAAATATACTTCATTCCCATCCTTCCAACATTCATGCATTGCACATTGGCCCCTTATCTCCTTCTGTATGCCAGATTCGAATTTTCATACCTCAGCTAGTGAAAGAACATTTTGATCTATTATATGTTGTTGCCTGCTGGCTGTAACAATTCAGTTTCGTCAAAATCACCAACTTAGTATATCAGTATATGTGTATTTTTGAATGACATATATCATTCTTCTCATATAACTTTATACAATGAGTGGAAAATGAAGACATATAAAATTATAATATCAGCTTGAAAAGCATGGTTTTTTATCTTTGATAAAAGTAGAACAAAAATGAAATTCATTAGGCATGTCTAAAATTGTTAGCCTCAAATGGACAGTTTTTGAACTTAAACTAGTCAACTATACATTCAGCTGTGAAGAAAAATAATGAAATTAAAGAAGCTACATGAAGTTCTATAAATATAGCAATCAAAATAATTTCTGAGGCAGCTGGTGTAATGAGCTTATTGTTTATTTCTACATTGTGAACTCTCTAGAAATCGAATCACACTTAAGATATCACTTTAATATCTTGATTTACTCAGTTTTTCTGGAAATTAAAATTAAACAAAATGGGGAGCTATGAAAGTCTTGCTTTTGTGGTAGAATCATTTTCTGTCAGGAGCTCATTTGGCAATTTTGGCATCGGTCCCTTTCTTCACAAGAAGATTGTCAAGACTTTTATGCATTCATCAGAGTTCTCTGTTGTGGGTTTACTCTTATGCCCAAATAGAAACTTCTAGGGTCATTTTAGTCTGTCCTCTGCTCTAAATCAGAAGTAGCCATAGCCCTTTGTGTCTGCAGCACTCAAACCTTTGGAGAGCTATTCCTAATCTTTACTGAAGTATAAGAATAGAAGCGACAAAGAGTATTATTTTCTAACAATTCCAGCAACAACATATATTGCAGAGTCTGAGGGTTTGCATTTAAAGATTTATTATCTTTGTTTTCGTGATGTATTTAACACAGAAGAAATAAATTTAAAGATCATATAATTAAGAATATATGTGATACATGCATAAAATGGAAACGATTAATAAAAATACATGTTATTTAAGGGACTAAATATTTTCAATAGCATTTTACCCAGAATTAAACTAACTGACAACTTTCTCCAGATTCCAGATACTCTATTTTTTTTCCTACCATCTAGCAATGGCAACGCAATCTCTTGTGCACTTTTTGGAGCTCTTGAAATTTCTAAAAGCTTAAATTAGCTTTAAGAATTTGTGGAAAAAAAATAATAACATGGAAATATGATAGATTATTTGGAAAATATATTATTCCAGACCTTAAAGGAAATTTCTGGGAGGATTCTAATTACTGATTATTGACATTACTTATACATTTATACAAGTGTTCATCTCCTCAGTATATACTTCCAGTGCACGAGGTTACTTTTATAAAAATTTGCTTTTAAATATTTTAAGACTTGAAGAAATTGATTCCTTTTAACAATCTAAGCATGGTTTTGATATTTGGGGTAGCCTAAAAGCTATTTCATTAATAAATATTTCTCTATACAATATAGCATTTTTCTTACATTTATTTTTGATCTTTGAATTTAGGGAAATCTAATTTACTTGTCTTTTACTGTGTGCTTTCTAATTGACTAAACATAAATATAACCAAACTTTCATTCATGTTATGCTTTATACTTTCAAAAATCTTTATATAACCTAGTCAGTCATCTGAACATTCTGTTAATATGTAGTCAAAGGCATTTTAATACTGCTGAGCCCCCATAACTGTATATTTGCAAATGCTGGCAGTTCCTTATGACCTTTGTGAAAATTATAAAAATGATTATAAATGCCTGAACAGCTAGACAAAACAAACAGCACCGGGTAGTACAGGAGTGTGATGTATAAGCCACAGAACATCTGTGCTATGAATGTTTAAATCCATATGAAATCTGCCTTCGTGCAGCAAGGACCCAGTAAGACTAAACACATAATGGTGGTTTTGTGGAACATGTTGGTCCTAATGCGAGGAAATTCTATCTTAATATAGTAGGAATCATGACAGATCCACAAAATCCTGATTGGTGTATAATGGCATTCAGGTATATTATGACTTGTTTAGGTTTCTGTGTGGAGATAATTGTGTTTAAACCAAACAAAAACGATCAGTATATTTTTAAGTTGATCTCAAGTAGCTTATTTTTACCTCATATTAAAGAATCTTAAATAAATGTATATAACTTTAATGATATCTGAAGTACTCACCATATTAGCTTTTTCCCCCCGTTTCTTATAAATCACCTCTTTGTATGCTTTAGCATGTTCGTAAATTAAGAAGTTAACTCATAGTAAGTAGGGAGTTTTTCAATGCTTCGCCCCCACTTTTTTTTAACTTAGTATTTCTTAAATATTAAATTGTTAGATGTTAAAAACATGATACTGGATCTGCAAGTTAGGAGATAGTTTCACATATAAAAAACATTGTTAATGAGAAGGAAGGAGTTTGCTGCTCACATTTAACTGTTCTGTGTAAAATTGCATTAGATTTTCCAAAGGTGCCTGACTCTTTCTTAAAGCAGGAGTATGTGAATTAACAGCTAAGAATCATCTTTTGTAAGAACTTTTAGATATAGATATTCTTAAACATTATTCATATAAGCATTAAAGAAAAGCTCATATAAATAATAGCCACAGCCAGCAATGAACATTGCTAGAGAAAAACACAGAAAGTTCTGTCTTCTAATTTCATGAAAGCAAGTTAAAAATAACATTAATTCAATAAAATATGCCAAGTCCATGCTAAGACTATTACATCATTTATGTTTATAATAAATTTTTAAGAAGCACTTATTATCTAATTTTTATCATCATAAAACTGAGTCTTAAAAAGGTAAGTAATTCGCTGGAGGTGGCACAGCTAGAAGTGGTGAGGCTGTGGTGGGAACCCAAGCCATCTCACTGAAATGCTCTAAACCATGTGTTCTGCTGAACGTTAGTCAGCTGATAATGCCTATTCTCAGGACTGCATTTACCTTTTTCTTTCAACACATTTTCATGCATAGAAAATGCTGTTCCATTGTTCTCTGATTTTGAATTGAAACATAAATAACACGGGAGAAATTTTTCACGCTATTTCCAATTGTACTTCTCACATAGAGACTGACAGAAGGAAGTCATTTTATCACATTATGATCAGTCACACTTGCAAATGCCATTTGAAGTGTCAAAGTGAAAAAGTCTGCTCTTTCTGCTGTTTTCCTGGATGACTTATCTGTCATTTAATTTTTTTTTTTTTTAATTTTTATTTATTTATTTATGGCTGTGTTGGGTCTTCGTTTCTGTGCGAGGGCTTTCTCTAGCTGTGGCAAGCGGGGGCCACTCTTCATCGCGGTGCGCGGGCCTCTCACTATCGCGGCCTCTACTTCTTGCGGAGCACAGGCTCCAGACGCGCAGGCTCAGTAATTGTGGCTCACGGGCCTAGTTGCTCCGCGGCATGTGGGATCTTCCCAGACCAGGGCTCGAACCCGTGTCCCCTGCATTAGCAGGCAGATTCTCAACCACTGCGCCACCAGGGAAGCCCTGTCATTTAATTTTAAAAAGCAAATATATTGACCTATACTGGCATTACTGTTTATATATAAGCATAACAGAAAATATGGATCAACATCTTTCTTCCTCACATGATTTAAGTCATACTATCCTCAATTAAAATTTCAAAACCTACCATATACACTGCAATAAACCTGTATAATTTAGATACTTTAATTGATTTTAAGTGTAGTTTTCTCTTTTATTTGCATGAGTGAAACAAAAGAAAAATCTAGGGCTTGGAGAGTAGGAAATGGATTAAAAAAATAAATAGCTGTATCTCTATTTAATTTCCTGGTAAAGATATTTTGGCAATTTTCCCCTACAGAACAGAATTTAAAATGTGTACACTCAAAATATTATGATTATTTCAACACACTGAGATTTGTGATAGAAGGGAAAGGTTTTTAAATGACTACAAGTTCATGATCCTCAGCAACCCCATTAAATTCCTGTGAAAGTTTTAGGAGCAGAGAATAGACAACTGGACCATATGCCAAATTCACTATTCTAACTGTACCTGTGTATGCATATGCATGTGCATGTGTTTTTGCTTTTTGAGAACATAGCAGCTCTGCTGAACTATATTCCTCTTTTTCATTCTAAGGGAGGCTTAAATTCATTTGGATTCCATAATGGTTACCATGATATTCTTATAGTTGCCTTTTTCTTCATTTCTTACAGTAAAAGGGGCAAATAGTGATTACTACAGGACTAGATCATTGTGTTGGTTAGTGAAACTACTTACAAAGTATTTTAGTTATTCCTACCAAGGTACTCTTACTTTAACTCACAATATTTATTGGTTCAATGTAATTCAATTTAACAAATCTACAGAGTGCTTCCTGTGTGCAAACAAGGCTTGATTGTAGCCTGATTTTCTTCCACACAAATAATCAACTCTAAGAAATATATCTAATTTTCACCTTGATATTTTGTAAATTATTATTTAAATGTAACGGATTATTCCATTTTTTTTGGAATATAAGACATGTCTTGTACTGGATTACAATTCTATGTTATTTTCTAGAATTAACGTTCATTTTCTTCAGCTTCTAAACTGTACTAAACTGGTTCTCTTGATGTTTGCCTAGAGAAGAAAACACAAATTGGACATTGTACTAAACTGATTTTTCCAACTTTAAGGAACCTCATTCATGTTTCAGATCATTTTTACTTCCTAATTGTGGATGACTTTAGGCTTGGGTCAAACCAACACTTTTGTCTGATTGGAGAAGTATCCTAGAAAAGCCTCACCATCTAATTCATTCTACACCCCCACCATATACATACATTCCTAAACATTTCTCGCTCAGACCCAAACATACATCTTCATTTCCTATCATGTTCTTTGGATTTAGACGCTCAAGACAACCATTTCCATGGAAATTATGAGTGCCAAGTCATTGAGATTATTCCATGCAGATGTGAGCAGGGACCTAAGGTAATCTGTCAGAAACTCACTCATGCTTAGTGGAGAAAGTTTTCCCTGATAACTGTCTATATAGCCAGGCCTACTTGGGGAAGTCAGTCATACCTCTGCAGAAGTGTGAGTATTCAGGGGAAGAGGGAGTTACTGAAAAGATTAATGGGGACATAACAGAAAGAGGGAAGACATCTATATTGGGTAGAGGAATGGAGCCACTGGGCAGAAAATACGAAGATACTATATCCAACCCTGGCTCCCAATAGCTGTCACTTTGGGTAATCGACAAAAGCCTCTGAGAATATTGCACAGGGTGTTTATATATATAAACCTTAAGTCCCTCCCAATTCTTAACATTTTATTTTCTAAATATATCTCTGCTTCTGTTCCATCTTAAGAAATAATAGCAAGGAAGGCAGAGAAGGGAGAAAATGATCCATCATTGATCTTGATTATACTATAACTACCAGCATGGAATTTTAATAGTAAGGATGAAAGAAATCACAGCAGATGTTGTGGCATAAATAAAGGAGAGAGAAAAAAGGAAAAGTTCCTTAAACACTCAAACATAAACTCATTGCTATATCTCAAGGCACCACCCATAGCATCTTCTTTTTAAATGTCATCATGGGGAGACTCTCATAGGTTTCTACTTTTCTACACAGTTGGGGATTGTAGAGAAAATATTTATTTGGGCAAAGTTAATTTGACACATGTGATACCACCTGCTGTCTGTACTGTTTATTTTTTGCTCATTCTGAAATGGCTGTGATGTTGTCACAGGCTGTGATGTTGTGATGTGTCTTCAGGTACAGAAGGAAATAAACCACCCATACCCCCAACCACTATTCTTCTTCATTTGTCCTTCCCTTTGAAAACCACAGGGCCATAAAAATATGATTTGCAGAACTGGAATGAAAGATCAGAATGTGATTTATTATAATGGTAACAACATCCCTGCAAAGTGAGCACTGCCTGGCTGTCATTCTCTGTTGTGTAGAGCCCAGGGCCCAACAATCTGTACTCGGTCCTTCAGAAGATGATTCATCTAATCGTTCATTACTGCCTCTTCCACTCCTGAAACTCACAAGTATATCATAATCAGTGTTGATTAATTTTATATGTCAATTTAACTGGTCTAAGGGATGCCCGTGTAGCTGGTAAAACATTATTTCTGGGTATGTCTGTGAGGGTGTTTCTGGAAGAGATCAGCATTTGAAGCAGTAGACTGAATAAAGAGATTCCCCTCACCAATGTGGATTCCCCTCATCATCCAATCCACTGGGCACAAAATGGAACAAAAAGGCAAAGGAAGGGTGAAATTTCTCTTTTTTGAGTTGGCATACCCTCCCATATTGGAGTTCCTGATTCTTTCTTTGGCCCTCAGGCTCCAGGACTTACACCAGTGACCCTCTGCTTTTCAGGCTTTTAGACTAGGACTGAATTATATTGTACCTTCCTGTTTCCTAGTTCTCAGCTTTCAGACAGCATATCCTGGGATTTCTTAGGGTCCATAACCACAGAAGCCAATACCTAAATTAAATTTCCTGTTATATATTTCTATATATAGCCTATTGGTTCTATTTTTCTGGAGAACCTTGCCTAATGCAATCAGGTTATTAAGAAAGTCACCTTGAAAAATCACATAACCAGCATTCTGATAACAAGATGTTGAAAACGGATGATCTGTTCTCTGAAAGAGCACAGACATGAACTTTACTGTACTTATATTAAAACACCTATGTTCTGTTCTCAGAGCACACTCAGAAACTCTCCAAACCCTGCTTTCTAGGAAGCTCTGGATTGACATTTGTTATTGTGGGAGTAATATACTTTCTTTTATTTGTCTTAATCCCATGGTTTACAAGTTTGAAGAGATCACACCTGGGAAGAGAAAAGAGGGTGCTTGGTGAACAACCCAGGCACTCTTTCTGCTTGTCTGTCTAGCTGCTAAGAAGAGAAAAGTTCTCCTCCAAACAGTGCAGGGAGGAAAGTCCTGAGGCCTTCAGGTGCCTGGAACCCCTTTAAACAGCCAGCACACGAACCTGCATCATCTGTCACCTGTTGGCAAGGCCAGAGCCCAGCATCACTGAGACCCCAGCTCTACCCCTGTGAACACAGCTTCCACTACCTGTGCTTATCTCTCTGGGAGACTCCCAGCCTGTCCCCCAAGCCCATGCATTGGTATTTATTTTTGTCCTTTGCTTGATGACTTTTAATTATAGTACTATTGAATTTGGGGGAGTCTATACTTTACTTGTTTATAATTTTTTTCCCCTCCTGGTGGAAGCCATAAAAATGTACCACTCAAACCCCATTAGGGATAGGATGTGGCTAACTGACAGTACCAGCTGTCACCCTTGGGGATCAAGCACCATATTTCTGCTCAGGTCCCACTACCTGAGATTACTCCCAGCCAATGCCTGGGCAGGGTCCCTGTGGGAGTTCTGGCCCATTCCTGTAGCGCTAATAGGAAGTGCTCTAACAGGCAGCCCTGGCTGCGAACTCCTCACCGTCATGGCAGAAACTGTGCTGAGATGCTATAACTGCAAGATCCTCTTCCCCTGCCCTGTCCTGTGACAGGCCAGCCCTGTATTATAGTCTGCAGGCTCTCTCTGCCAAGGCCTGCTTCCTCTGTTCTCTCCTTCACAGCCAGTTCCCCTAGTAAGTTGCTTGCATTTCTAATCCTGTCTTGGCATCTGTTTCTTGGAGAATCCCAACTGATGGATTCCCTAATCCTGAAAAGCAGTTGATATGAGTCGTCAAAAAGAGAAGAAAATCAACACATACAGAATCAGGTTTAAAAAAAGAAAATGTGAGAGACAGATCTGAAAGACCAAGGAGATATACAGATACTGACCAAGGAGACTCTGGCTAATAAACAACTACAAACCAGTAAAATATTTTAAATGGAAACCATAAACATATTTTTAAAGTATAACTTTCCAATTTCACTCTGAATTTTCTGGCGTTTGGGGAAAATGATAAATATAATAAATTATACAAATTTCATATCTGGTTTAAAAGTTTGGCCTCAGCTACAGCCACTTGCCAGTGCCACCCCCTCCTTCCTTTGAGAAACTGTTCCTCCACTTCCTTCTCCCTCCACAGAGCCATGTTTGATTAGCAGCTCTTTTTCTTTCATGACCCTACTCTCCGGGCTGCAATAACAGGCTGATATATAGACACATGCTCACCACTCTGGACACAGTGAGTGGTTCTGCTACACATATGACCCAAGACTTGCCAACCAGTGATCTTGCCTAAGATTGTTTAACTATGACTGGAAGGAAGGAGTCCTCTTTGTTCTTTTTCTGGGGCTCTGTAGTTGTGAATGAAAACGCGAACAGTCATAGAGAATGATTAACCAAAATAATAAGATCGGTAACTTGAAAACAACAGAGGTGAGAGATTGAGTGCAGATGGTACTAGAATCATTGATTCAGTAATTCCTAAGGCTATCTCCAGCCCTGTTCTTGCTGTGGTTTGGCTATGCTATTCAATTAATTCAACATTTTGCTTAAGATATCCTGAGTTGATGCTCAGTTGCTTATAAATCAAAAGACTTATCTAGTGTAGTTGTCATTCTAATTCCTTGATATTACTTTTTTCATAGTGTCTCTCCGACATTAAGTGCATTATATCATAGTAAGCACTGTAGACATTTGACAGAATATGACTCTTGTACTTCAGTGGAATATAAAATTAGTTTATTTCATTGGTTTTAAACATTTTGTCTTGTATTTTATATTATGTATTATTTAAGTGCTTAATAAACTTCATTTTTAGAATAGTTTTAGCTCTACAAAAATGTTGCAAGAATTTTACAAAGAATTCTTGTACATGCCATACCTCATTTCTCCTATTGTTAACATCGCTATGATATATTTGTCATAATTAATGAAATAATGTTGGTACACTGTTACTACCTAAAGTCAATACTGTATTCATATTTCCTCACTTTTTTCCGTTGGTGTCTGTATGTGACCCAGAACCACATCTAGATTTCACCACGTTACTTTTAGTAATCATAACTCTTTAGGTTGATTTCTCTTTGTTGTGACAGTTTCTCAAATCTTCCTTGTTTTCTGATGACCCTGGCAGTTTTCAGGAATACTGATCAGGTATTTTCTAGAGTACCCTCAATTGGGATTGATCTGATGCTTTTCTCATACTAAGACTATGATTATGGGGTTTGGGGAAGAAGACCACAGAGGAGAAGTGCCATCCTCCTGGCATCATATAAAGGGTATATGCTACTGACATGCATTACAACTGTTGATGTTAACCTTGACCACCTCGCTAAGGGAGTCTTTGTCAGGTTTCTCTGCTATAAAGTTACTCCCCCCTCTTTACAAACAGCACCCCTTAGAATGAAGTCACTATGCCCAGACCATACTTAAGGGCTTAAGAGTAATATCCCACCTTCATGGAGTATAGTTTTTCTGCACTAGAAATTTTCCTATGCTGCCTCATTTATTTAGTGAATAATTTATTTATATCAGTATAGACTCACAAATACTAATTGTATACACTGGATTATAATTCAGTACTATGTTATTTATTTTGTTTCTCAAAACTGTTCCAACATTGGTCATTGGGAGCTGCTTCAGGTTGGCACATGTCTCACTTTTACATGCCCCCATCATTTCGTTTTTTCTGAGCACTTCCTTATTTCTTGGCACTGCAAGATACTCCAGGATCATCTTGTATGTTCCCTGCCCCTGGTGTAAAATCAGCCACTTTTTCCTATTATTTGAAAATGGTATTAGAAACCAAGACCTGTGTGCTGGGGTAGACTAATTTTAATCATTTTAAAGCAAAGCTCAAAAAGTTAGTATAAACAGTTAATATAAATATAATTATAGATAGGTAGCTAAACATATTAACAGATGTACACACATATATATGTTTAATAAATCAGAGGTTACTGAGACAAAATGTAATTGTTGATATCTTATAAATGGGAACATTCATAATAACATATAACTCTTTTTTTAATATTAATTTATTAAATATTAATTAATTAATTTATTTATTTAGGCTGTGTTGGGTCTTCATTTCTGTGCGAGGGCTTTCTCTAGTTGCGGTAAGCGGGGGCCACTCTTCATCGCGGTGCGCGGGCCTTTCACTGTGGTGGCCTTTCCTGTTGCAGGGCACAGGCTCCAGACGCGCAGGCTCAGTAATTGTGGCTCACGTGCCTAGCCGCTCCGCGGCATTTGGGATCTTCCCAGACCAGGACTTGAACCCGTGTCCCCTGCATTGGCAGGCAGATTCTCAACCACTGCGCCACCAGGGAAGCCCCCATAACATATAACTCTTAATCTCATCTCTGATTTTCTGTTTTCTCCATTAGCTCACACATTGTTTTGTACACTTTTGGCTTTTCTGTCTAGGTAACCTCAAATTAATAGTCTTTGTTTCTCTCTTAGTTTACAGTGACTCACCTGTAGTAGGTTAGTAAACATTCTGAAAGAGAGACTAGCCCTGTATGTGTACAAGGCCTTTCATAGAGTTAAATGTCACGACATTGAAGCAGAGATATCTTGGTAATCATTTACCCTGTTCAGAGTTCTTCCTTTTTCTCCCTTTTCTTTGCTTTTGTGTTTGTTTTTAATATTTTATTTTGTTTTAATTTATTTCATGACCCTTAGCTGCATCTTCAATTGTATCTTTTAGTTAGGTTTGATGTCACAATATGGTTAATATAAATATAGAATCAAACTAACAGGATTTGTTCTTTATTTTTTAAATTATTACAACATGTAGTAGCAGTTCCAAAGTTGGGGTCATCCCATTCCAATCATGATCCCCATGGATGATAACATTCATTTAGGCATTAAATTCAATTTAATTTTACCCTATCCTTTAAGGAAAACTGCATTCTCACAGAATACTGAAAATCCTACTCACTTTGTTCAACAATTTAATATGTACATGACAAGATGGCTTTACTGCAATCTATGGCTCTGCTCACAATTATGTTCATAAAACCCTCTTCCATTTCTTCAGGCTGTTATTTATTTTCTGACCAAATAAGTCATGATCAGATTTTTTTTTCTAAAATGCATATTGTACATCCTCAGCATCTCATTTCCTGACATTTAACTCTAATATATTTTATATTTAACTTTGATGCAGTCTATATAACTTCAGTTTTATATAACTTTTCATTAATATTATCTAACTATTATTTTTATGTTCAGTTTGGTCTTTCATGTCTCAGTTGTCAAAAGGACCTATTTTGTGATGGTTCTCTCGTCTAGTTAGAGTAGGAGAAATGGCTTCTACTGAGATATAAAGAATGTTTATACAATGGAGTTTAAGGAGGAGGATTCTTGATGTGCAGACTTCTCACCAGCCTTACCACAACTGGCCTTAAATCTTACTTGCCCTTTTCTTTTCAGTGTGCTTCAGAGCTCTGCACTACATGAATCTCCTGTAATAGGTATCCAGAGTTGGTTGGTTCTTATAGGTCTTTATCTTCTCTTACCATTCTTTCAGGCATTGTGGGTAAAGAATTCAGGGAGCCTCTCCTTGAGTTTCTGGCCATATAGGAACAGGAAGGCAACAAGCCAAATATGTTGTCCAGTGGAAGGAGAAATTTACTCTACCCCATTTCACTCCAGATATTTAAAGGATTATGGCCAATGAGGATTTAAAGATGGAGAAATGTCTTTGCTTCCATGATATGAGTTCTCATAAATTTTATCCCTCATCTGCTGAATTTGCTTAAGAAGGAGAGGCAAATATTACAGTAATTTTTAGAATTGTTTATTGGCGTCCTTGAAAGAGGACCCCATTTACTCTGTAGTCTAACTTTTACACTTTTAATGTTTGGTTTTCAAACATATATTCAGGGGCACTTTTATTGCAAATGAGGGAGAGTCTGCATCTGACTGAGGGCATTTTATTTGTTTTCACTTTACTCAGCATCAGTGTTCTTGAAACATGTTTGCCAGTGAGCATGATAGTGGATTATCCATCAATTTCATTGGTATCTTCCTACTCAAACTTTTTCATGTTACTTTAATCAAACTAATTCATCATCTAACTTTCCTTTGATGTTCCCAGAGATCTGTATCTCTATATATGAGCATTACATCTTTTCTGACTGATTTTTCCCCATGTTCAGTATAAGTATTACAACCTCTATTGGGTTTGATCTAGCTAAATTCCGTATCTTAAATTGAATTTTCAGTTATTTCTAGGAGAATTGAGATTTCACACTGATCAGCACTGCTGAGAGTGAAACCAAAGTAAAGAAAACTCCTAAAGAATTATTATGATACGATATATTCATAGACTTTATTGAATACTGAAAGTGTTACATTAAATTTTATTGTGATTTATAGAACTACTTGCACCTTTAATGAAGTGTAGCCACAATTCAGAATTTATCAGTTTTATGTGGCAGTTAAATCTATATGTGGGGGGTGGGAGTGTGTTAATGGTGTCTTAAATCAATAGTCGCAACATTCTGCCTAAAAGAGCAGGAAAAATGTTAGGGAAACTATCTAGATTTCAGGTAGTAAGGGCAGGTTATATTTGGGAAGCAGAGTACAATATAACAGAGGACCCAACATGAAAATATGCAACATCAAGGAATCTGATGCAAGATAGTGGTGTCCTATCTGGCAAGTAAAACATAAGATATATTATTATAAGTGCAGAAAAACTGTTATTTGTCATTCATTTTGTCTTCCTACAGATAACTACAAGTTAGTATTTGGGAATGAACTTCAATTTCTGGAGAATGAATAGGAGAAAGCAAGATAGGAAACAAGTTCTGGGAAAAGACTGGGGAACTGCACAGGTTACTAGAATCAGAATGCAGAATCAGGACACCACTGTGGACCAGGGCATGTGGGAGAGATTTACTCATTGTTACTTAGGTGAAAGTGCTTCGTCAACACAACGCATGTATTAAATTAATTAGGGAATCAGCAGTATGAATTGGCCTTTCTCACACTGTTTCAGAGATTTGACAAGGGCACTATTGGGTCCAACTACAGAACACTGTAGGACACTGTTACTGTCAGGATGTGGCATTGTTAGTGAACTGAACAGAGAATTTTGCTCAAGAACAATCCCTGTTCATAGTGTGAATGTTCAGTAGTTATTGTAAATTGGATTACCCAACTTCTCTCCATTCTGAAAATGATGAAAATGGGTCCTTTGACTTCTAAAGCCTTGATGAGGAGTAGTCTATAACCTACTGGAAAGGAATTGAGAACTGTTCTATTATTAAAAAAATAATAAAAATATTTCTAACTAGCAAAGGCCAAAACACTAGGGGAAGAGCATAGAGGTGGTTTATTACCTAAAAACAGGATATATAACTTGAGCGAAATTTTGTGGAAGTGCTTGAAGGTAATGCAAATGATTATCTGGCTTAGAAAAGACATTCTTAATAATAGTGGGTATTTCTACATGAAAAACAATCCATTCTCAGATGCTTTTGAGTCATTTCATGTATTCTATAGGCAACTTGTACTTTCTAGACTTTATAAGAATCAGTCATTCCTACTTAATGTTTTTCTGCATAATTTGATTTGGTTGAAAAAGATAAAGTCATAGAAGTAAAAAGTGTTACAGTGAAAAATGTCCCTGAAAAAATAGTTTTCCCATGCCTTTATACTGTCGTACACCACTGAGCCTTCAAAAAAACTTATAATAGAAGAGGGAAAAATGTTTAAGTGATATGCTGAAGGAATTGTGAATTCATATGTAGAAGAGTTAAGTCTGAAATTCACACACCTTGATTTTCTGTGCAGTGCCTAGTGTTCTCATTGATATGGTCTTTGATTTCCTACCTTTTGTTAGTAATATTAGAATAATGAAATGTTTTTAAAATTTCTGGAATATCTAAAATAGCAATGATGTTTCTTTTAAAGTTATATTTCAATAATTCCTGAAAGTAATATTTGAAATGACATCAAGAGAGACATAAATGATATGGTCCTCTTTAATTCCTTTATCATATTAGAAATACTAAAATACTGCCACTCTAAAATAGTGCCACTTTAAGTTAAATGTTATTTTTTCTTGTATTTAAAAGTATATGAAATATTTTTCCATAAACTGAGCACAAATTAGTGAACACTCCCCAAGATGGCCCTCACTTCTGCCATTAATAGCAAGTTTGGGGGCTCCTAATATCACCCTCATGTTTGGTAATTTTTTAGAAGGGCTCACAGAACTCATTGAAAGCTATTATGTTCATGGTTACAATTTACTACAGTGAAAATACATAGATCAAAATCAGTCAAGGGAAGAGATACATGAGGAGGATTCCAAAAGTGCAACATTCAGTTTTGCTCTTTCCATGGAGTTGTGGACAACATTAACTCCTCTTAGCAATGATGCATGGCCATATGCACAGAGCACTGCCAACCAGGGAAGTCCTCTCAAGCCTTGGTGTCCTGAGTCTTTATTGGGTTCTCTCAGGTAGACACGGTGGACAGCCCACAAGACTGACCCTGGCCCCCAGCCCCTCTGGAGTTACTGAGCTGATACTTTGTCCCTCAAATCCTCCCACCATAAATCACATTGTTAGATTAGCTAGCATGGCCCAAGGATCCTGGCAAACAAAGACACTTTTATTAGGCAGGACATTCCAAGGCCATAGAGTTTACTTCTCAGGAACCAAGGGCAAAGGTCAGACTTCTCTTTGGGCAAGGTTAAATTATTTACTACACACTGAAAAATGTGGGGTGTTTTTTGTTTTTTTCTCTTACATGAAAAATCACTTATAAGCTTTTTTAAAATTAGGGGAAAATAGATACCTGAAAATGCTAGAATAGACACATTATCAGGGATAAACGTATCGGTTATCAAAATGAATTTTGTAGCTTTAATCAGCTGACTGGCCACAGGTATTTTTCTGGTCTCTTGTATTGTTATAACAGAAAATTAAGGATCCTCAAACAAAGAAAGGAGTGAACAGCATCAAAGCCTAACGCAAAATTGAAAAACAAAAACCTAGAATTAAGCTCCTGAAGAATTACAGTGGTTGCAGGCAACTGACAGAAAAATAAAATAATAAACTAAATACTTAGGATGTTTATGACATTAACCACCCCCCACCTCATTGTTTTACACACTTCTTGGAAACTCTTCTCAATTCCATACATTATTTTACAAAGTTAACTCTTCTTCAAGTTAAAAATAAAATTGCTACAAGGAAGCCCTGTCTGATCCTTAAATATAATTCAGGTAGTTTTATTACAACACATACACACATACAAACACACTGTCCTGGAATATATATTAATGAACATACATATATACGCATACGTGTGTGTGTATACACACATACATACACAGAGATATGTATATATGTCTGTGTTTATACATGCATATACATATACACACAGAAAGATAGTAGTGTATATACATACATATACACATGTATACATGCATACATGCACACTAGAGAGATGTATATATGTGTATATATGTGCCTGTCATCTCTCACTAACACTGTGCTTTAGCTTTTTAGTCCTTATTGCAAACTGCAGTTGAATATTACTGATGTAATTGTTTCTTCAGGTAAAATCCTCAGGGGCAGAACTATAGTAATCTTGATCATTTTCTACCTGGCAAGTAGCACAGTGGCTGGTCAATGATGAGCTTTGAATTAATATTTGTTAAAGGTAATATTTGTTGAAAGAATAAATACATATTATATATTACAGTGGTAAAAGGTAATGGTAAATCACTTAAGAACCTAGAAAGCTGATACCTAGATTTACAGTATGTAAACTGTAAGTCAAATATCAGAGAGGACAATTGTGAACTCTTTCAAGAAGATCAGTCATCAGACAAGAGAAAATTCAGATAAAATGTCATTGGATGTAGGCATTTTGAGCTTATAAGCAATCTCTAAAAATGCAGCAATTGTAGTTAGAAAGATATTGTTCTGGAAGTATAATCACTAAAGCCAACATGTAATAAATAAGCTACTGTCAGCACCAAAGTCAGCCTTCAATATTGGCTTTGTGGTACTGGAGCTGGGATCTTGGATACCTCTTATTAGGGTCTGCGAACAATGAGTGCTCGAAGGAGGTTCTGTGGCTGGAAGAGAAAGAAAGGATTTGTCCTGCCTGGATTCTAATTAGGGATTCTTCTCGGCTTCCAGTTCACATGAGCATTACCCCAATACAGCGTGTTCACTCCTGCAGCAAGTAATTCTTTTTGTAGCAGCAGCTGAATCCAGTTACCAGTTTTCCCAGAATATGCCATACCAGCTTTGTAGCTGGTATGCAACAAACAACTAGCAGAGCCCCCTCCCACAGGGCCCTCCTCCAAGCTCAGGTCCATCAACACCAGCGGAACAGCTCCTCCAACCTCAGAGGTCTTAACTTTCATCTCTGCAGACAAACTCTTCAAGTTTTTAAGTTTTAATAACTCCAACATCTTTCCTTGGTTCCCCTAGCCCTAGGGGTGATAGTTACTTTCTACAGCTGCTACCTCCACACTACATTGGAGTTTTCTGTCTACCTTTTTAGCTTTATACCTAGGTAAAAATTTCTACATCAAATTCTCTCAGTTACAATAACTGGGTAACTTCTGTTCTTCGATGGAACTCTGATACAGGGGGAGTATGTATTGAGGAAATAAGTAGAGACTCAATATAGTTTGATAGAAGTGACTTGACAGTAAGGAGAAGAGAGACAGGCTTGACTTAAAATAACTGATGTAAGGCATAGGGAAGATCTGAGGATGTTTGGGGACAGAAAGGAAATGCTAGTGGAATGAGAAAGCTTGAGAACTGATGAGGGGGAATGAATGAGGCTGAAGGCCCCAGAGGCAATAGAAGTCATTTAGTTTAATGAATAAAAAAGATGTCATTAGTCTGAAAACAAAGGAAAGTTACATATTCCTTACAAGCAGGAAAAAAAAAAAAACCAGGTAAAAAGCAGTTTAATGTTATAGGAAAGTTTTCAAGGGAGAAAGAAAAACACAGGGATAAAAGAGAGAGGGAGAGATTGAGAAATTTAATTCTCATTAAACAAGGTGGTGAACATCTGCCAAAATTAATAAAACAAAGGAATCTGAAAGAGAAGTAAACATTTGGATAGCCGGGTGTGGTCGTCAATAGCCAAAATTATAATAGTTTAAATTATATTAGCCAGGACACTTTCAGATTCAAGTAAAAGAGACCCAATTTGATCAAAAACAATGATACAACAATAAACTTATTGGTTGAATGTTAGAGTAGCTTTTAAGTTAAAGGGAAAGTCTTGGGAACTTATGATCTAGGGAAACTCACAGGCCGACAAAGGTTAGAACAGCAACACAGACACCATTATTCTTCTTATTTTCTATGTCATTTATTTATGCTTCTCTCTGACTCCTGGCTCCATTTACTCTTTCTCTGTGATAAGCTTTGTTCATCCAGCAGGAAACATGGCCACAGGAAGCTCCAAGGTCATATGTCTCTTTTCCAGATAGAAAAGAGACAACTATTTCAATGTAAGAAACCCAAGTAAAAGATGGCAGGTAGCCAGCCTGACTGAGGTATATGACCTTCAGCAATCACTCTGCCTTGGGATGAGGTTGAGTGATAGCTCAGTTTGGGTCAATGGCCCATGATGTGGAAACGTAGGAAAATTGCAATTCCCACTCAAAACATCCATTGGTGGTGTACTAGTTTCTAATGGTTGTGAAACAAATGACCACAAACTTGGTCCTTAAAACAACACAAATTCATTATCTCATATTCTTTGTAGCTCAGAAGTTCAGGTACTGTCTAGCTAGGTTATCTGCACAGGATCTTAGCACTGACAGCAAAGTGCCAGCTAAGGCTCAATGCTCCACTGGAGCTCAGGGTCTTCCCCTAATCTCTGTTTGTGCTTGTTTGTCTTCAAGAATCCAGTTCCTTGCAGGTGTAGGAAAGAAGTTCCTGTTTTCTTGCTGGCTGTCAGCTGTGGGCCACTCTCCACTTCCAGAGGCCACCATTAGGTCCTAGACATGTGGCCTCTCCCATAGGCAGTTTACAATATGGTTGTTTGAGTGTTTCTAGGCTAGCAGGAGAATAACTCAACAATGCTTTACCTTCTTTTCAAGAGCTCACAGGAGTAACTTAGGCATATTTAGGAGAGTCTTTCATTTGATTAACTTAAAGTCAACTGTGTAGGGATCTTGATTAAATCTAAAAAACCCTTTTCCATATTCTATTGATTAATCATGAGAGTAATAGTCCATCATTTTCTGTGGTGCCACCCACACTGAACAGGAGGATATACAGAACACATACATCAGGGGGTGGGAACCTTGGGGGCCATCTTCGAATTCTGCCTACTAGAGTCCAACTCCTGGCCTCCAATGATTCATGTCACTCCCACAAGCAAATTCATTCACCCCCATTCATATTCATTCACCCCCACTCCCAACACTCCCAAGAGTCTCATCCTATTATAACAGAAGCTGAAAGTCTAAACTCTCATCATCTAAATCATCTAAATCAGGTGTGGATGAGGCATCTGCATGTAATTCATTAAGTACAGCTGCTAGGCGCAAGCCCTCTCCATCTGTGGGCATGTGAAACTAAAGAGACAGATTATATGTTCTCAACGATCCTAATGTACAAAGCAGAACAGGCACAGATTAACAGTTACACACATTCTGGTTCCAAAAAGTGGGAAAAGGAAAGTAAGAAGGACTATTGGTACGAGTCAGTTGTGAAATCCAGCCAGGAAAACCCAACAGTGTCATCATTAGGTTCAAAGGCATGGGAGTAATTATCCACAGCCTTTGCTGTAGGTCTCTGAGCTCCTGACTCCACTTTTCCTTCCTTTTTCATGGAAGGCAGCATGTGTTTGAGGCTTAGTTCTACTTGTGTTCTTCTCCTTAGAAATTTGGGGGTCCAACAGCTTATTTTTTAAAACTGAGATATAACTGACATATAACATTGTGTTAGTTTAAGGTGTACAACTTATTGATTTGATACCTTACATATTGCAATATGATTACCACCATAGTGTTAGCTAACACCTCTATCACATCACATTATTGGTGTTTTGTGGTTAGAAAAATTAAGATCTAATATCTTAACACCTTTGAAGTTTATAATATGGTTTTGTTGAATACAATCACTATACTGTGCATTCGATCTCCAGAACTTATCTACTAGTTGCAAGTTTGTACCCTTAAACAATATAACTCAATAACAAAAAACAAACAAACAATCCAATTTAAAATAAATGGGCAGAGGAACTGAATAGTCATTTTTCCACAGAAGACATCTACGTGGCCAACAGATGCATGCAAAGATGCTCAACAGCATTAATCACCAAGGAAATGAAAATCAAAACCACAATAAGACATTACCTCACACCTGTCAGAATGGCTATCATCAAGAAGGCAAGAAATCATAAGTGTTGGAAAGGATGTGGAGAAAACGGGAACCCTTATGCACTGCTGGTAGAAATGCAAATTGGTGCAGACATTGGAAAACAGTATGCAAAAATTAAAAATAAAACTACCATATGGTCAAACTTCTGGGTATATATGCAAAGGGAATGCAAACAAGATATTGAAAAGATATCTGAATATACTGCAGCATTATTCACCATAGGCAAGATATGGAAACGACCCAAGTGTCCATCAAAAAATAAAGACAATGTGGTATATACAGATACAATGGAATATTATTCAGCCAAAAGCTTACTTTAATTTCATCTTTATTCTGTCCTTTCAGTCTAAGCTGGTATTTCTGCTAGAAAAATTTTTCTCAAAAGCTTTCTGGATCTTGTATGAATTTCACCAGGTTTTGCTCCATTAGTCAAAGGCATACTTATAAGACTTTTTGAGATAATCTCTTCTCTATCTTTGCTTTTTAGTGGATGGTTGAGGTACAACACCCTTAAGCTTCCTAGAGAACCTCTAGTTTGATTGAGAGGATTTGTAAAGCACATCCTTAATCTCTTGAAAAGTCCCTTTATGTTATTGAATACTTTGAGTTTTGGTCTTTCTGAGATTTTAGCAAAAGGTTATATAGTGACACATCAGCTTTTTCTCTATGCCAAATTTCTAGTAGCCATTTCTGAATTATAGAATCTTCTGCCATTCAAAGAAATTAAAAGTTTCAAAATCATACATCCCTGTCTCCTTTTTAACAGCTCTTGCTTCAATTTATATCTCCCCTCATGCATTTTATTCTAAGTAGCAAGAAGAAACCAAATAGCACCACTGACACTTTGGTTAGAAATTTCTTTTTTTTTAACCAAAAAATATAATTTATTTTTTAATACTTAATATATTTATTTTCTGATCTTGATGGAAATTTATCTTTTTTTCAGTTTTATTGAGATATAATTGATATACAGCACTAAGTTTAAGGTATACAGCATACTGATTAGACTTACATATATTGTGAAATGATTACAACAGTAAGTTTAATTAACATCAATCATCTCATATAGATACAAAAAAAAAAGAAAAAAAATTTCCTTACCATGAGAACTCTTAGGATTTACTCTCTTAACAACTTCCAAATATCCCTTACAGCTGCCTTAACTATAGTCATCATGTTTTACATTACATACCTAGTAGAATCTCTTTACCTACCTTAGTTCATCACTTCAAAATTCTTCTTTCAACATGAGTGCAGTTTTGCTAAGTTTTCTGCCACTACATGATAAGGATACCTCTTCTTCCAAATTCCAATAACATGTTTTTGACTTCAATTTGAGCCTTCTCAGGCAGCATCCTTAGAGCACCAATTTCTACTAGTAGTCTGTTCAAGCAATTTAGGCTTTCTCTCTTATGCTCATCAAAATTATTCTTCTCCCCACCTATTGTCTGATTCCAAAGCTGCTCCCAAATTTTAAGTGTTTGTATTAGCAGCACCCCACTTCCAAAATACCCACATTTGTATTAGTTTTATTTTAATGTTGTAACAAATTACCACAAATTTATCAGCTTAAATGAACACAAAATTATTCTCCCAGTATCTGTAGATCAGCAGTTCCAAGAATAACATAATTGGGTTGTCTTTTTAGGACCTCATGAAACAGAAATCAAAGTGCCAGCTGGGGTACTTTTCTCATCTGGAACTTTGGGTCCTCATCAAATCTCATTCAGATGAATGGCAGAATTCAGTTCCTTGTGGCATTAGCACTGAGATCCCTATCTTGCTAGCTTTTGGCTCCTAGAGGATTCTAGAGGCTTCCTTCAGGTCTTAGCCTTGGGGCCTCCTCCATAGGTAGTTTACAACATACATGGTTATTTGCTTTCTTTCAGGCCTACAGGAGATCTTTTCAATGATACGTCATCTTTGTTTAAATATCTCACCTGGGTAGGTCAGTGCTACCCTCAAAGTCAATGGCTTAGTGACCTAATTATGTAAGTGATATCCCATTATACTCACTGCTCTCACCCACACTGAAGGGGAGGGAATTATTAGAATGGGAATATTGGGGGCCTTCTTAGAACTCTTCCTACCCAAATGGAGACAGTAGCAATTATTCACACCCTCCCTTCCAAGGGCATTACTGCTTCCTTAAGTGGGGATTTTACTGTAAAGTCAATATTATTGATATCTACTAAATGTCTGTTCTTTACCCCAGTCATTTTCAAATAAACAAATGGCCCTATCCAGCTTATTGGTCCAGACCAAAAAAAGTCACTCTCAATACCTCTATTTTTCTCACATCCACTATGTCATATGTTAACAGGCCCTGTCTTCAACTCCTAATCCAAACAGCAGCAGCATCCCTCATGGCACCTGCAGTAGCAGGAAGGTCTACTGCTTCTACTCCGGACTCCTTACAATCTACTCTTCATACTGTAGCCAGTATTATCTTCTGGAAATATTCCCATGTATGTTAAAATATAATCAGATCATGTAAATAAAATAAATTTTTTAAGTAAACATTTTCAATTACTATCAATTGAACTTAGAATAAAGTCCAAACTATGTATCATGTTCCACAAGTCACTATATGGTCTAATCCCTGTCTGCATAACCTCCAATGTCATCTCTTATTACTCTCCCCACCCAACTCATTCACCCATTTCCAGTCACATTTTTCATTTCTGCATTAGGATATTTTTTCTTTCAGTTTTATTGAGATATAATTTACACACAGCACTGTGTAAGTTTAAGGTGACAACATAATGATCTGACTTATATACATCGTGAAATGATGACCACAATAGGCTTAGTGAACATCCATCATCTCATATAGATATAACACTAAAGAAATAGAAAAAAAGAATTGTTTTTCCTTGTGATGAAAACTCTTAAGATTTACTCACTTAACAGCTTTCATCTGTGACATACAGCAATATTAATTATCTTTATCAAGTTTTATATTACATCCCTAGTACCTAGACTGGAAGTCTATACCTTTTGACTATCTTCATCTAATCCTCCCCCACCCCCTGCCTATGGTAGTCATAAAACTGATCTCTTTTTCTATGAGTTTTTGCTTTTTTTGTTTTTAAGTATAATTGACCTACAACACTATGCTAGCTCCTGGCACACACCATAGTGCTTTAATATTCTACACACTTCAAAATGATCACCATGATAAGTCTAATTGTCATTTGTCACCAAATATATTACATCATTATTAACTATATTCCCTACACCATACATTTCATGTGTGCGACTCTTTATTTTTTTTTTTGGTAACAAAGTTTATTAAGTCTTAATCTCCTTCACCTGTTTCTCTCTTCTCCCCTGCCCCCTCCCTGTGGCAACCATCTGATTGTTTTCTCTATGACTTTGTTTCTGTTTAGTTATGTTTATTCATTTGTTTTGTTTCTTAGATTCTACAGATAAGTGAAATTATACAGTATTTGTTTTTTTCTGACTTACTTCACTTAGCTTAATACCCTCTAGGTCCATCCATGTTGTCGCAAATGGCAAGATTTCATTTTTTAAGGCTAAGTGATATTCATATATATATCACATCTTATTTATCCATTCATCTATTGATGGGCACTTTCGTTGCTTCCATATGTTGGCTGTTGTAAGTAATGCTGCAATGATACAGGAGTGCATATTTTTCTTTTCATATAAAAACTCACCACCTTGATATTGGCATGACTTTTTAAAAAAATCATTCTAGTGTGTTCTCTGACCATTCTACCTAAATTGCAAACTCTCATTTACACTCTTTCTGATACAAGTAACTAGCATTTATTTTGTCTTGTCTCTTTCTGAAAAAAATAACTCTTCTCTATATGTCCCTAACTTCTACTCTCACTCTTCAATGTTACCTCTATTCCCACAGAGGGCTTGGTTCATCCCTGCACCTGGTGTCTCACCCTATCCCAAGGAGCCAATGTTTGCTTCAGCTCTGGCTCTCAAGATTTCAGTCCACACTGAGACTCTGCCCCTAGCATGAGCTGAACTATTCAGTCCTCTTTGAGGGGAAGCGGGTAATGATGGAAGCGGTGCAATGGTAATGCTAAGATAAACTTCAGGAAAAATTAGATAATGAAATGTTAATGCAACTTTTTGTCTAATATGCAAACTAAGCCTCAGATATGTTATATGAAAGTGGTTTGTCTCTGTTACTTCTATGATTTTTGTGACCCAGAATTAGTTTTATTTTAGCTTGTCACTCATTGTTAAACTTCATTTAATTTGGGGGATTATGTTGCATATATTTAAATGCACATATTTTGTTTACATTGCTAAAATTACTTTTAGCAATCTGAGGCAGTTTCAAAATTTATGTAAGTAAATGTTTAGCCTTAAACACAGTAAAAATGCTTACAAACTTTTTAAGGTAAATGTATTCAAAGGGATTAAGAAAAGTAATTTACACTTATTTAAATACACATTGCAAGATAAGTTTTTATTTAAATGGAGAAGCACTCTAATAAAATACTTGATCAATATTCCATAAACCATTATGTTACTTACAGATTCTTGTGATGAATTTCTGTAAATGCAATAGGAATTTGTGGGTATGTGTGGAAGTATGTGTACATAAAAGTATAAATGTAGATCACAGAGGTTTAAAACACAATCTGATTTCAAGTCTTGTTTTTGAATACAAGTCACAGAGTGTACCAGCTGTGTAGCTCTTAAAAAGTTACTTTTCCTTTTTGGACTTCAGTTTTCTCATCTGTTAGATAGAAATAATAACGTCTAAAACATAGAATTTTGTGGAGATTAGACTTATGTGATGTCCTTTACTAGCACTGTTCACATAGTAAATTCATAGTAAGCATATAATCAGGCATATAATTATAACAGAGTAACGGTTTGGAAGCAGTTTTCTATTGATGCCACAACAAATTATCACACATTTAGCATCTTAAAACAACACACGTTTATTATCTTGTAGTTCTCTATGTCAGAAGCCTAACGGGTTTCTCTAGGTATGTTGGGAAGATAGAGTTACTTCCTAGAGGCTCTAGGGGAGAATCTATTTCCTTACTTATTTGAGTTGTTGACAGAATTCAGTTCACTGAGGCTGTAGGATGGAGATCCCCATTTCCCTCTCAGGTGAGTGTTGTTCTCTGCTTCTAGAAGCTGCCTATATTTCTTGGTTCATGGCCCTTTCCTCTATCTTCAATCTCTTCCACCTCTTCTTCTGCCGCATCTCTTTGACCCACTCTTCTGCCTTCCTCTAACACTTGTAAAGGCCCACATGATTACATTGGGTCCGCCCAGATAATCCAGAATATTTTGCATGTTTTAAGGTCTTTAACCTTGATTCCATTTGTAAGGTCTTTTTTTTTTTTACATTTATATTAACACATTCTCAGGTTCTAGGGATTAGAATGTAGAGATCTTTAGGTGGGCATTATTCTGCCTGTCATAGTCAACATTCTTTAAGAATGCTGCAAAGGTTTTTTATTCAGAATCTGACTTAAAATATCAGTTTAAAATATTTTCCAACTTTCCATATCTCTAATAACTAACTTTGTACTCACTGTTATAGAATCATGTACACACAAGCATCACTGGAGATTGACTACATTAATACTAAGCAATGAACAATATATAATTTAGTATCAGAATTAAAACACATATTAGAAGATTCATACACAGACACACACACATATATTCACATCCATCCATCCATGCTAAAAATTAATATACAGATCTAAGTACAAGATGATTTTTAACTCTTTCAGCCTCATCTGGGAATCAACATTTCTCTTCTTGAGGGATGTGAGCAAGGGTAATTTCACAATTCTATTTGCATCTGATATTTATTGTTCTCTTTTGTTTCTTGGTTCTAAATTTTGACATGTTTGTCTCAAATCAGTCTTCATCAGCAATCATTTTCTTTTTACAGCAAATGTTTTACCAAGCTTTCTCAATGTATTTGCCTATAGTTTTAAGAAATGCAGGTGCTGAGTATAGGTTCTTCATCATCTGATTTTCTAGAGCTCTGATTATATCCCCCCTTTTTTCCCCTATTATCTGCTGCACAATATCATCTTATCTGGAAACTTAAAGGGGGATATTTCTTTCTCTCAGTTTTGATAAAACTGTGCCTGTCACAACTGCCTTTGACCTCAAAGGAAAAATTTCATCTTTGCACTCCAATGCCAAGAGGGGAGTTATAAAGATTGACCTAGTTTTAGGGGAAAGAAAACAACATCTAGGCTAAGTCATACCTGGAAAGTATTTCACAAAGTGCAGAAAACATTTATTCTATCTATGTATAACTGTTTTGTCCCAGAATTTAACACTCCTGCTGACTGCAGCCATCTGGGTGTTGCAGTTTCACTGTCCTATGTACACTTCTGTATTCTGCTGTCCTTCATGGTTCTAGATTTTTACAAATGTAATACTGGCCTAGAGAAGCATGCCCTATCTAGCAGCTTTCAATAGCTAACGATTATAGGGAGAAATAAATAACATGAGCTAAATGCTTTTTTAAATGACTATTCACCATTTATACACTCTATTTTATTGCTATGGAGTGGATAAATTCAACTAAAACATTAATTTAGTACTTACTCATCTCAGCTTCTTATGGGCCTGTGATTTAACTCAGAACTTATTATTTTCTTCATTTCTTTTGTAAATTCCAAAATTGATATAAGCATTTAAAAATTAAAGAACAGTGTTGAAAAACTTCTCCTAATCCCTAATCCTATTTCTGCAAATCATGATATTTGTTAACTTCTGTTATTTATTCTTCTGGTAATCACCTTTTTAATTGTAAGTAATATGTTTACAACTATTTCCTATCTATCAACATCAAGCCTATCTTTTTACACTCTACTACAAGAGATGAGATAGGTAGCTGACCTGCATAATCTTCTCCTCCCACTTGCTCATTACTTCCAATCTTTGTTAGATTTATTTTTATTTTGTTTTTCCTTTTTATCACTCTTATAAATCTGAATACTGGGTTACAATGTAATTTGAACCATCAAATTTACATAGTACATTTTTACTTCTCTTTATATGAAATGCTAAAACTAGCACTGCTGTATGTCTCCAACCTCTCCGCCCCTCTTCCTCTCAGCTCCTGAATGACATCATTTCTTTCACAATGTCAGTATTTATAACATTTACATTTCGTTACATGGCTATAATTCTTTCATACTCTGTCTTTGATTCTGAAAAACAAAAGGTCATAAACACTTTTTATTACAATATAGTGATGTAAATATTACCTGCTGAATAACAATATTATTGGACTTACAGAGGACACAAAATCAGCTTTCTCTAAAACTTACTCGTTCTAAGGAGATTAGTTTAATCACTTTTTAAATATTGTATTAACTGCATAAAGTCAGGTAACCTTTTAATTTCCTTCACATCTAGACCACAAGTTATATTGCCAAATTTTTTCCATAACATTTTTCATTTCTATTGTTGACTGAAGCATGTAAGGCTTTCTTCACCGCATCTCTGAGATCATCAAGTC
The DNA here is from genome assembly GCF_949987535.1 of Balaenoptera acutorostrata. NCBI lineage: Eukaryota > Metazoa > Chordata > Mammalia > Artiodactyla > Balaenopteridae > Balaenoptera > Balaenoptera acutorostrata. Next base: position 19,287,447 of record NC_080081.1, read on the forward strand.
GCTTTGTTCTACTAATTATTAAATAGTGAATTTTAGATTGACTGCACTCTAAATCTGTTGTAAAATGTCATCCAAAGATTTGTTTTTAAGACACTGCTGGATGACATACATAGTATCTTCAGTGTAAAAAAAAAAAACAAAAAACCACTCTTCATAGATTTGTTTGGTTGTGTTTATTTATTTTTCAATTTTGGTTGTTAATTTGTTGTCTTTTTCCTCCCTGGAGAATTAGGCTTGAGATCACAAAGGACCAGAAGATGGGTGGGATGGTGTCTGTCATTACAACACTGAATGAGAAACACTATTTTATATTCTAGAATTGGTCCTCAACAAAAACCCAAGCTGCCCAAGGAGAGCTACTGGGGAGAAGTGTACCAGGGTACTGAACAGACTGTTTTTAGAAGAGAGCTCCCTATCTAATTTACAGATTGGCATAGAAACTGAGCCCCTTAGTTGTGGTGAAATCTCTTTATATTTACCTTTCTGTATAGAAAATGGCAAATGTTTCAAATGCCAAAATCTTGCGAGCTAATAGTTGAAATTTTGAGAATTGCTCCAGTAATTTTCTGATTATAGCTCAGAAAGCTCTCAGATTCTAGCAACAGTTATTATTAGTCTAAATTTTTTATGTATTTCAAGAGATACATCTTTTCCAAGTTGTCATGGATATATTATGATAATTTAGGAGAAACATGTTAAGGGTTGCTAACCCCACACCATTTCCCCATTTTTAAATGTTTCCATTTTTAAAAGTATTTTTGATTTATATAAAAATATTGTGTATATCTTCAAATTTTGAAGGGGTGTTATTCTTCTCTGGTGTGAGGTGAATAACTGTAAACGAGGTCTTTTATCATGAAGACTGCAAGGTCAGTCATGGCTCATCCCTCTAATGATAATGTCCAGTAGCAAAACACTGTCTACAAAGGAGAATTTCATGCTTTTATATTTCCACTTAAATTAAAAGTAGAACTGTACCTAAGGCTAGAATCTATTATCTAAATATAATTACCAAAGGAAAGAAATGGCAGGTATTAAAAATAACTTGTGTGCAAAATGATGTTTGAAGTTTATGGCAAAGTTTATAACAGTGATGCTCCTTGATTTGGGGACTTTATATATACTGCCTATTGCATTTAACACTTTTTAATGCATTCTAATATGTAGAAAATGTTTTTAAAGTGTTATACTTTTTACTAATTTGCGTATGAGCATTTATTCCCTGCAATGCTAGATTGTATAAACAGTTCCCAAAACATACTCAGATTTATTGGACAGAATCTGGGTTCTGCAGTAAATATGTGAAAAACTATGCTTCCTATTAGCCCATATTATATTCAGCAAAATAAAACAGAAATTAACAGCAGTGCTTTTGTAATAAATGACTTGCTTTTGTAATAAATGACTGTTTTCATTAATATAAATTGAGAAGACATTTATAAAACTGCCTATCATAGTATCTGTAAGAGAGTTGGTGCTTAATAACTGCCTTACCTTATGCTACTATAATGAAAAGAAGAAACACTTTCAATCAGAACAATAAAATTTTGCACCAGGAAAAGAACTCTGTTTCATCCAGAGTTTTTAGCCTCAGGCAAAGTAAACATAGCAATAAATCTTTATGTAGTTCATCTATCTGCAAAAACAGTATTATGTACTTAAAAGTACTTGGAAGGAAATCTGTAATGATTTAACAGAATGCAGCACGTTTTCTGGGCTGAATCCATAAGTAATAAGTAATAAATTGCAGGAATTTATAGAGTTTGAAATTACACACCAAAGTTTTCTTGAGTTAAGAGTAAGTTGAATAGAACAGTGGTAACCTATCATTTATGTTTTACTATTTACAACCTAAATATTCTATGCTACATTTGGTAGTTACACATTATCCTTCTACTGAAATTCTTCACTCCACTAAATTATAATAGTTCTCCAAAACAAACTGAAGTGTGATAATGAGTTTGTTATTTGTACCTTACAGTTCAACAGCTGTGGAATAAAAATAAGAAGGATTTCTTGTTTGCTTAAAGTAGATTTTTAGAATATATAAAAATACTTTTGTGAAATTTAAGAAGACCATTTATTTGAACTGCATGGATAGAAATACAATTTGAACGTAAATTTTCTTAAGGTAAATGATCAGTATTTTTTCAAGCATGTAATGAGATTGCACTTCTGTCCTCATTTTATGATTAATACATAAGTTGGTTTTAAATATTTGAACTAAATATACAAATTGCTTGTTTATAACTAAACAGTTCAGTGGCTGTTTTTAAGTCAAGGATATTTTTCAAGTAACACATCTAAATGTTTCAGAGAATTCAAATTCTGGATGTGGAAGAAGCCTCATTTGAATTCAAAGAAAAAGGATTTTCAGTTTATAAGGGAGATTATTCTTTTCCATTTTATTTCTGACAAAACAGGAGCAATAACTTTTTTGAAGCAAAATGAGTGCTTTAAACTAAGAAGTTTTAACTACAGAAATGATTAATCAATTAACATTTGGATATGCTAAAAAGTACTCAATAATTTAAAATGACAGTGTGCCACTCTGGCATATTGATTATTTTGAATTAAAGTTATTTAAGAAACAGCTGGTACAAGAAGGACACTCTGACCTTCCTTTGTCCCCCCGAAAGCAGGAAATAAATCTCCCTTGTGAAAGATACCCTCCCTGTACCAGGAGGGTAGAAGGCATCCTTATCACCAGGGACAGGGAATTTAGGGCTGAGAAGGCTGTATAAATAAACATGTTACTTCTTCACTAATTTACTATCCCAAGCCCAAACTTTTGTCTTGTCAATTGTTCACAAATTTAGTGTTTCTTTGTCTAAAAGGTATACAAGCCACCTGCTTTGGTTACTTCTTTGAGTCTCATATATTTGGGGGTCCCGTACATATGAAATTAAATTTGTTTTTCTCTTGTTTATCTGTTTTATGTCAATTTAATTGTTAGACCAATCAAAGAACCTTGCTGAGAAGAAAGGAAAAGTTTTTCTCCCCTACAAATATCACAATGTATATACTACTTATAAATTTGTGGTTTGGAAATGATAATAATATTATATTTTATACAACTTTCCTTTTAAAAAGGTGTTATATTCTACCAATTTTAAAGGCAAAGAGCTACAAATGGTCCTGTTGTTCTATCTGTTCCTATTAGGGATAATATTTTTGGAAATGGAAAATAGCATGGGGTGTGGTATTTCACTGTGTGTAATAAAGTGTGCATTTTTAGATCTATATCTCCTCCATTTTTTCACATTCAAAATATCTGAAAACCTGGTTTTTAAAGTTCCCTTCTTAAAATATCAGAAAGAGAAATGCTTCTAGACTTTATGGATAGGGTCAGAACAGCCCAGAATCACCCTTCATTTTTGAAAACTGTTTAAAGGAATCAGCAACTCTAGTATTTTTAACTTGTCTCAGACTCAGAATCATAAGAAGTTATTATGAGGAAAACAGGAAGGACATTTTAATCATTTTTTTTTTTTTTTTTTTTTTTATTTATTCTATTTTTGGCTGTGCTGGGTCCTTGGTTCGTGCGAGGGCTTTCTCCAGTTGCGGCAAGTGGGGGCCACTCTTCATCGCGGTGCGGGGACCGCTCTTCATCGCGGTGCGTGGGCCTTTCACTATCGCGGCCCCTCCCGTCGCGGGGCACAGGCTCCAGAAGCGCAGGCTCAGCAGCCGTGGCTCACGGGCCCAGCCGCTCCGCGGCATGTGGGATCCTCCCAGACCAGGGCTCGAACCCGTGTCTCCTGCATTAGCAGGCAGATTCTCAACCACTGCGCCACCAGGGAAGCCCGGAAGGACATTTTAGATAGGAAGCTCTCTTTTGATTTTCTTACCACCAGTAGCAACTTCACTATTAAAGGTTTTTCCATCTTTATGACTATAAGCCTTAAATTTACTTTTGCTCCTTATTCAGTATAGTTCTATGCACTCCATGCACCTTTCCTCCCACATCCTCCTACCCGGACCTGGACATCACTGCCTAGGGAAGTAGATATCTGGTCCATACAGAAATGGTATCAGATTTTATTACAGTGTGAAAAATCTCGTCACAATCATGGTTACAGAGGTCAGCTCTGAACAGCTATATCATTAACTTCTCCATCTGGCTTTCTGCAATATTTGGGTTGCTATCATTCCTCAGTTGCAAGTAGATCCAATGCTTGATAGAGTGTTCATCTTTCCAGAGTTACCTCAATTTATATTTTAATGAAATACTTCGAAGTAAAAAGTAGAAGTTTCTCAAATGACAGTTTCTAGTAACCCAAGACTGTAGCTACACTCCATGTACTGGAAAACTAGAAATCACCTGAGCTTAACTGTATCAATCTTTTGTCTCCCTCTCAACTCATTCTTTATTCTCTTACAATTCTTCTTGTGATAATCTATTTCCATTTACAGAAGCCTGGTTTTCACCTACATCAAGTGCTTTTTAATATTTCTGACACATAATGTATCTCCATGCATTATGAATTTATATTTAAAACACATACAACTGTATGAATAAACCATATAACAAACACAAAATACTTATTTTTGTAATACAAAGGATACATAGAATGTAAACAATTGGAAAGATATGCTGTATACTACTGTCGAAAATTCCAAAAATTTCTACCCTTGATAGCATCCTTCACCAACATGACATCATAAGAATATTCTGGGCTTGCTGAATAAAGGTGCCCTCTATGTAGAGCTGGATGAACTCCAGGTAGTTTATATGCTGTTGTTGGCAGAGTATATAGATTTATACATCATCCCTTATTTTGACAGTGTGCTAATATGGAGTTGAGCCAACATACAGACCTTGCACTGTACATGTGGCTCTGCCCCTTGAGGGGCTGGGACACCCGACACCACTGTGCTTGTACCTCAGAAAATAAAAATATGCAAGAAAGAAGACTGTAAAAGTTGTAAGCTTTATTCAGGAATATTTCACAGCAGACTAGAAATCCTATAATATTTGAGCATCGTATTTGAGTGGTTTGAGGTCAAGTCTGACTTTAGTGAAATTCCTGGTGAGAGGGAACTCTCAAATAACTTAGCTTTTCCTTCATCATACTCTCCATCTCTTGGTCACCATACCTTGACTGCCAACCCTACTTCAGCAATATGCAGATTGCTGTTGAATACTGTTTTCCACAAGCAATTCACCATAAAAAAGTTGTTAATAAGAACAATGTACATTTATTTTTTAAAGATAAGAAATAAAAAATAGAAGGAGCTTCTTGTATGTCTTCATAGGATTGTAGATCATTATCATTGGCCTAGGATATGACTTTCAGTTTTCTTGTATGGAATGCTGATTCCATTAATGTAGGAACCTAATCCAGAAAACTGACTTGCTGTATTGTAACTCAAAGGTGACCACTGGGCTTCCCTGGTGGCGCAGTGGTTAAGATCTGCCTGCCAATGCAGGGGACACGGGTTCGAGCCCTGGTCTGGGAAGATCCCACATGCCGCGGGGCAACTAAGCCCTTGCGCCACAACTGCTGAGCCTGTGCTCTAGACCCTGTGAGCCACAACTACTGAAGCCTGCGGTCTTAGAGGCTGGGCTCCGCAACAAGAGAAACCACCGTAATGAGAAGCCCACGCACTGCAACAAAGACCCAACACAGCCAAAAATAAATAAATTAAAAAAAAAAAAGTGACCACTGAATGAAACTTAGTACCAATTTATTGATTTACATTGAAAAATAAATGAATCAATATATATGTTTGAAAAATAGCAAATACAGGGTGGAGCATTATTTTCCTAGACTATGATGTGAAGAGTGTACTCTCTCAGGATATAAGAAAGAAGCTCTGCTTCTTATCAAATAAGGCTAATATAAAATTCTTGGTGAATATAAAGTCATGTTAAAGAGAACTGGACAATCCTAATAAATACTAATAAGCTTATCATCCATATATTCATTTACTATACAAAATTAACTAAGCACCTAAAAGGTGGAAGGCACACTACCTAATGCTAAGAATATATTGGTAAGAAAAAGACTTTTTATGAATCCTAAATGAATAATGGCAGATCATAAAATTCTCTATCCTTTTTATTGCTAATGATTATGGCACATTCTAAACATCTTAAGATTATCAATCTTAAATTATAAACATATGACACATTGCATATTTTTAACTTTTTATTTTTTTAAATTTTTTAAAAATTTATTTTTATTTTATTTATTTATTTATTTTTGGCCACATTGGGTCTTTGTTGCTGCGCGCGGGCTTTCTCTAGTTGTGGCGAGCGGGGGCTACTCTTTGTTGTGGTGCGCGGGCTTCTCACTGCGGTGGCTTCTCTTGTTGCAGAGCACGGGCTCTAGGCACACGGGCTTCAGTAGTTGCGGCTTGCAGGCTCCAGAATGCAGGCTCAGTAGTTGTGGTGCATGGGCTCAGGTGCTCTGCGGCATGTGGGATCTTCCTGGACCAGGGCTCGAACCCGTGTCGCCTGCATAGGCAGGCAGATTCCTAACCACTGCACCACCAGGGAAGTCCCTTAACTTTTTAATTTGAAATAATTATAGATTCACAGGAAGTTGTAAAGATAGTAAAGAGATAGTGTACCATTAACTCAGTTTTTCCCGGTTGGTGACATCTTACGTAAATACAGTTGACAAACATTCTCTCATTGATCAAACTCTAGCCAGGCTCCTCTGAGCCTTCTTCTCTACTAGGCCTCAATCTTGGCCTATAAAGACTTGAACAAACACTAGATTCTAACAGGGAAAGGCCTCATCACTAGCTTGACCATAGTCTCTCATAAAATGCCTGCCTGAGAAAACTCAAGGTTGCCAAAAGAAGTTACTGTTTCTTCCAGTCAACAGCTGAAGGTAGGGCCCCTGTCTCCCAGTCTCTGTGGGAAGATAGGAGCCAAACTTTGATAAGGATCAGTTAGCAAACCCAAGTGTGTTTCACAGGGACTAACCCCCATTTCCAGACTTTTGTAATTTTTCACTTTCCTGACTCTACTGAGCCCCTGTTCATCTCCCTCCATAATCCTTCATTTTCCCTTTAAAATACCCAGTCATTTATGAAAAGAACAAAAGTTCAGTTCATGCTGGACTCTTTTCCCTATTGCAATAGTACATACTAATTAAAATCTGTCCTCACCATCTTAACTAGTATCCAGATTTGTCTATCTTTGACATAGTCAAAACCAGAAAACTGACAATGGTACAACCCACAGACCTTATTCAGATTTCACCAGTTTTACCTGCACTTGTGTGTGTATGTTGGAGTGTGTGTGCGTGTGTGCATGTATGCACTTGTAGTTTGATGTAATTTATACCACACTCAAGATACAGAACTGTTCTATCACCACAAGATCCCTCTTGCTACCTTTTCATAGTTTATACCTTTCATTCACATCTCCATCTCCTTCCAGCCTATCCTTATAATTTTGCCATTTAAAGAATGTCACATAAACGCAATCACACAATACATATTCTTTTCGAGTAAGGCTTTTTTTCTTTCAGCATAAATCCTTTGAGATTACTCTAAATTGTTCTGGGTACAAATAGTTAGTTCCTGATTATTGTCAAATAGTGTTTCATGATATGGATGCACCACAGTTTGTTTAAACATTAATCCAGTGAAGGACATTTTGGTTGTTTTCAGTTTGTGGCTATTACAAATAAAGTGTCACATGCAGGTTTTTGTATCAACGTAAGTTTTCTCTGGGATAAAAGGCTAGTATTGAGATGGCTGAGTCATATGTTAAGAGCATTTTTAGTTTCCGTTGTTGTTTTTTAAAAAAACTGCCAAAATATTTTCCAGAGTGGTTGTGCCGTTTTACATTCTCACCACCAATGTATGAGAAATCGTTTCTCTCTATCCTTACCACCATTTGGTGACATATAGCATTTTACCGTGGAGTAATTAGCCTTATCTCGGTGAGACAGGTCATATTAACAGCACATGATATTATTGGAGTAGATAATTATATAAATGATAAATTTAAGGTACTCAAATTTGCAAATATAGTATATTTAAGTAAAAAATGTTATTTTTCAAATTGTAATGTGTTGCTGCATATGCTTTTGACATAATTGACAGAACACAGACAAAATCTGCAGAACTGCATTAGAAGGAATAAAACTGCTGTTATTTGGAAAGTTTATAATAAAATGTCTTAGTATCAATAATGGAAGAATACTAAGCTAAGAGCTAATACTAAAGTAAGTTATAAATTTGGTTGGATAGGGAAGCATTTGACAATTATTCACCTTTGACAGTTTAAGAATTCCTTAGCTAATAGTCAAAGTGCATTAAGTAGTCCACAGTGTCGTTTCTACCAACGACACTTTTCTCTTTCACTTTGACTTTTGGAAGTTTTCAAGTCCTACTGCTGCTTAAACACTTAACTCATTTCAACATTTTGTGTGTTCAGTTACTGTGAAATGCTAAAGGCAACTAAAAATATATTGGCCTATATTTTTTCATTAATTTTTATGTGACAAAATGGGTATGTGTACATATATTGTTGAATATTACATATGGTAGCATACGTATGTGTATATCTATACCTATATGTATAATGCACATACATTCATATGTGTATATGTATGTGCACATTTCTTCCTGAAAAAAAATAGTCAAGATATATTGGGCACTTTTTATGTACTAGGCATTGTTATACAACTTAATAGGCATACTATCCCATTAATTACCAAACCATCATACAATATATTTTAAAGTGAAGACTCAGACTTGCTACGTTTGAACCTAGAGGCTACATTATTATCCACTACATGATAGTCTATTAACTTCAACAGGGGGAGAGAGAGAGAGAGACAGGGAGAAAGAAAACAGATCTGAATAAATTAGACACTAAGTTCAAAGGCGTATTAAATTGAACCATTTAAAAAGCCTTGCAGCTTTGATAGATTGGCTGACATCCCCTCCACCTCCAAACTCAAACACACTTTGATTTTCTGAACAGAATCTAAAAGACTTTTATAGTGCTTCTTGAAAGCATTTACACTTGTGGTTCCTCTATATTATTTATCATTATAGATTCTGGTAATTTATAAAAACTCGATGATAAAAATCTACTGCCCCAAATTCCTGCTTTGAAACTTCCTGAATTTCTATGCATAAATCCAGACTAGTACATTACATAATTCTTTATTTTTCAGTGAAACTATATATAGCTTCAGCTTTTCCTTATTTGACTCTCCTGACTCTATTGATTACAAATTATATATTTACATTTATTCATCTGTGTGAAAGACAAGAGGAATAGTGTTTCTTTTATAACGGCATCTAAGTCAATCATTGTTTCCAGTTACGCCACTTATTACTATTTACACAAATTAATGTTGGCATATTATATGTGGAAAACAGTGTGTCACTTAATTTATCTAGAAGGTCATATTTTTATTCCCTAAATTGTGATTATTGGTTTTAATTTTAAAAAGAGAGAGGTCAAGAAATCGGATTGTTTACACCAAATGTCATTCATTAATTGGTTTCTTCAATACTGTGGGAAGTCAATGTAACTAATGCAGTAGCCTTAATTTTAAGGCTAAAAAAGAACAGACCAAGAAACATATCGACTCTAGTTAATAATCCTGTATCGTACACTTGAAATTTGCTAAGCAAGTTGATCTTCAGGGTTCTTACCTCACACACACACACACACACACACACACACACACACACAATATAACTCTGTGACGTGATGGACATGTTATGTTAATTAGCCTGATTATGGTAACACTTTCACAATGTATACCTGTACCAAAGCGTCACATTGTACACCTTAAATACGTGCAATTTTTATTTGACAAGTAGACCTCAATAAAGCTGGGGAAACACTCTACCATACGCTGTGACTCTAAAGGGACTTCTCAGGTTCCTGCTGTTCACCCCCTTGTGGAATTCCATGACCACCCTCAAATCTGAGCCTTAGGACCCGGTTTCCTTTCCCACCGGAGGTTTTCCCGCCAGAACCCTGCGGGCAGTTACTTGCCTTGAATTGGAAAACGGTTTGCGTTTACACCTGTAAGTTTATTCACCCTTTTACTGTCTGCCAAGTTTTGGAACGCAGTTCTCAACTCTTTAAGAAATGAAAACGGATTTTGGTTTCCTACCTTCGTGTGAGAACCTTCGGCCCAGGTGCTGCGGCCATGGGAGCGGCCGGAAGTCCCGGCCAGGAGCGCGGGTCTCGGCCTGCGGCGCGTTGGGAGCGGAAGGCGGGCGGGCGCTGAGCCCTGTGAGGAGCCGGGTATCCTTGACTCACACCGTGTCCCTGCCTGCGGCTCGGTCTGTCGGTGGGGGACACTCCCCAGCAGTCCCGGCCTGTCATCTCAGGAGTGTCTCGGCTCCACCTCCGAGCCAAAGCCTTCCCCGGGGCCGGCCGAGGCTGTGACCAAAGCTGTGATGGCCGAGGCTGAAGGGTCACCAGCAGGCGACGCCCGAGAAGAGCGGCACCCACGGGCCCTCGCGGACCTGCTGCTCCTCAAGGTTCAGGCCCAGGAAGTGGACGGAGCGCTTCCGGGGAAGGAAGCGTCCAGGCGCGCGGGGTGTGGCATGTTTTCCGAGAGCCCAGCCTCTGCGCGGGCAGCGTTCTCCGTGAGGCGCCAGGCCGGAAACACCGGAGGGAGCGCTTGGTGGCTGCTTGGCTTGCTTATTAACCGTGGGCTGTAGCAAAGCGACGGACGCTGCTCAGTGCTAATACGTCACCTCAGACTCCATCTTGCTAGCAGACTGCTGTAGAAGATCTTGGGGGGCTTAAAGAAGCGGTGGCCGTGTGGGGAAAGACCGTGTGGCCAGGAACCGTGGGCTGCCTTTGGGAAAGGCTGGTGGCCTCCAGGAGCTGAGGGCTCACTATGGGCGGAAGGTGCCTCCAGTCAGTAGCCGGCAAGAAGCTGGGGCCTGGGCTTCCCTGGTGGCGCAGTGGTTAAGAATCCGCCTGCCAATGCAGGCGACACGGGTTCGAGCCCTGGTCCGGGAAGTTCCCACATGCCGCGGAGCAACTAAGCCCGCGCACCACAACTACTGAGCCTGCGCTTTAGAGCCCGTGAGCCGCAGCTATTGAAACCCATACGCCTAGAGCCCGTGCTCTGCAACAAGAGGAGCCACCACAGTCAGAAGCCTGTGCACCACAACAAAGAGTAGCCCCCGCTCACCGCAACTAGAGAAAGCCCGCGCACAGCAACGAAGACCCAACGCAGCCAAAAATAAATTAAATAATTTGTAAAAAAAGAAGCTGGGGCCAGCCATCTCCACGAGTCTGGAAGTGGACTCTTCCAACCATGGAGCCACGGTTGGGAGGTTACCTCGATTGCAGCTTCGTGAGACCCTAAGCAGAAGACACAGGTAAGCCTTGCCTGGTCGGCTGACCTGCGGAAATTGTAAGATAATAAATGTCTGCTGTTTGCAGTTGCTAAGTTTTTGGTAATTTGTTATACCAGAATAGAAAACTAATATAAAACTGATTTCAGGCGGAAAATGGAAAGGTAACTTTCTAAAATACTGTGTAGCACATATCCTTAATGACAGACTTCAGTGAAGGAAAAGAGGTTTAAAGGAAGTAATCGACACCTTAGTTGCTATCAAATTACTCTCACATAAGAGAGTCATGGAAAATCAACCTGGGAGAGATGACATATCTTCAGCCCAACCAGGAAAGTAAACCAGAAGCAGATTTTAATAGCTAATTGACAAACCATTTCTTGCCTTTATAAGGAGTTAGTTTCAGAAGCAAGAGAAATTTCTAAATTTCTCTCAGTAAGGGAAATTGAAAGAGCTGTTGGGTAACTCGTTAGGAATTTTAATAGGAGTTACTAGTTCAAATGCCCCATTGTGGCCATGAAATAACATAAATAAATGAGGTGTGGCAAGGATAAATGCTTATGCAATCATTATGTCAAGAAGGGATTCTGTTAACTGGGGTGTGTGTCCTACTAGGTAGCTATTGTTCAGCCCTTGGCCGGCAGTTGCTGTGTGGGATTGTCTGCTTTTAGCTGGGTTTTCCATCCTTTTAGGAGATTTCAGAAGCATGTGTTTGTAAATACCAAATAAAATATATAGTTTAAAAATATACTTAAAACTATGTAGCTAGAGACCAGTTGTTTTTGGCTCCTGATTTACCACAAGGTTCCTTTACAGAATAGTGATGGGACAGCAGAGAATAGCCAAAGGGAAGTGAGTCACAAGGACAATTTTCAATTAGAAAAGGAATGAATCATTTTCCTTGTGTTGAGAATAGAAGTTCATGATACAAGTTTGGAGAATGTACCATACCACGATGATGTAATCACCAAACATGGAGGGATGATGTTGGATCAGTGATTTTACAGAACTCAGAAAAGTACAGGCTATCTTGTTTTTGAAATTTATATACCAATTGAAATTTTACAATATGTACTTTTTCTTCTGGCTTCTTTCAGGCAGTAGTGTGTGTGTGTGTGTGTGTGTGTGTGTGTGTGTGTGTAACTCAACCACATTACTGCAGTTTGGGGCTATAAAAAATTTTGCTTCTGTAAACATACATATATATCATTTTGTCCACATTTTTACATGTGTGATTGATATATGCCAGGGAGTAGAACTGCTGGTTCTAGAAGGTACAAATTATTTAATTTATAAAGCTACTGTTAAATAGTTTTCCATAATGGTTGTACAAATATACAACCCACCAGCTTCAGCATAAATAGTACCACTATCTTTGTTATTTATTATTTGTTAGTCTTTGTAATTTTGCTGATTTCTGTTGATGTGGTCTGTTATTGGGATTTAAATTGAATTTTCCTGATGACTAATGAGTTTGAGCACCTTTTTCATGCCTCAAGGGCATTTACATATTCTTTTGGTCAAATGCCAATATCACATTGCCGTAATTGCTGATGCTGCAGCTTCTTGGATTTCTTTGGTTGTTTGGATTTCCGTATGAATTTTGGAATCCAAAACAAAATTGTGAGATTTTGTTTGAGGATACATTACACCTATAGAGTAATTTTGGGAGAACTGACATTTATAAACATTGAGCACTCCAATCCATGAACATGGACAGTAAAAACATAAAGGTTTCATTCATTTTCACTATTTTCTAGTTATTTTGAGTTGAATGTTTGAACAGTGTTCATTAGGTTTATTTTTAGGTATTGAAGTTTCTTGATGCTATGATAGATGGTTTCATTTATTAATTTCATTTTTAATTATTTGCTAATGGTATACTGAACTACATTTGGACTTTGTATATTGATATTTAATTCAGCACACTTCAGAAATTCAGTTATTGATTCTAATAGTTTGGGGGTAGATTATTTTGAAATTTTTATGTGTACAATCTTGAGTTTGCAAAACCGACGTTTTAATTTTTTCCTCTTTAATCTTTGTGTTTTCCATTTCTTATTCTTGCATTATTGCATTGTTTAGGAGTTAGAGTTTTGAACAGAAGTTGTGAGAATGGACATTCATGTTTCCTTCTCAATCTTAGTGAAAATTCTTAGGGAAAAAATATTTCACCATTGAATACATTGAATGCTGACAATTTTTGATAGGTACCAATGGTAAGCAGTTCTAAAGTTGCTCCAAGACTTCTGGCCCCTGATAAACATAAACGTCTTACAAAACAAAAACAAAAACAACAACTAGCTTAGTTTTAGTCTACTTTGCTAGCAGCTTTGTTTTTAGATACTTGACTATAGAGAGACCCCATATCTCATAAAGCTTATTAATCCCCTTTGGACCATTGAGCACTTTTTTCTTTTTTTTCAGTTAATTTAAACTAATAAAAAGGAAAAAACAAAAACAGGTCACCCATTTCTTCCACCTCCTTTGCTTCTGGTACCCACCAATCTTTTCTCTGTATCCATGAGTATGGTTTATTTATTTATTTATTTATTTATTTACTTATTTATTTTTAAGATTCCACATATGAGAGAGATAATGCATAATTTGTCTTATTTCATTTAGCGTAATGCCTTTGTTGCAAATGGCAGATTTTATCATTAACGGGTGTTAAATTTTATCATATTAGTTTTTTGTATTTATTGAAGTGATTTTTTTTCCCCCATTTTTCTGTTTCTGTGGTGAATTAAATGATATTTACTCTTGCATTCTCTTGGTATACACGGCATTTGGTCACGATGCATATATTATTTTTATATATAGATAGATTCAATTTGATGATATATTGGTTAAGATTTTTGACTGTGATTAGCAGAGAGGTTGCCTCTGATTGTTGTTCTTTTGATATCCTAGTAAGATTTTGGAATTGAGAATTTGCTAACCTCATAAAACCAAGTGAGAAGGAAATGCATATGTGTGTGTCTTTGTGTACATGTACAAAAACTGTGATTTTATATATACATAAAATTTGGCAGAGAAAACATCTGGGATTTGATAACTTGTAAATATTTTAATCACATATTTGTATTTTAGTTGATATGGGACTATTCAGTTTTTCTATTATTTATCCTGTTTGGAATGTTTTCTAACTTTTATCTCCCGGGCCTAAAATCTGTGACAGCCAAAATTGGTGATCAGCTTCTTAGCTCATGATTAGATATTTTGTGCTGGACTTTCCAGCTTCCACTTAAATTTGGCAGGTGCTTTGAAAGAATTTCTTTGCCACATTCTCTCTTGAGCTCTAAATGAAAAAAAAAAAAGAATTCTACCTTATGTTAAAAGGGTGTATTGTTTACAGAGAGTTTTTCAGTAGCAAATTTAGTTGTAATGTGTCTATATTTCTACCCTGAAGTTACCTTGGCTTAAACTAATTTTGGCTGATGTTAAATTGAGGGAGGAAAGACTAATTTGATATACCCCTACCCCCTGCCACTTTGGTTTTGTTTTTTAATCCTGGGAGAAGAGTGACTACCTGGCCATGTCCCACATGGATAACTTTGCTGCATAAGCATTCCCAAACTTCCTTACTCAAAAGTTGTTTATTTGTAAGAGCTTTGCTCTCATAGTCAAGGGAACCATAAATTCCAGCCGTGTGGAGTGACAACGGAAGATCAAATAAATGATGAATAAATCCTAGTAGATTCCATCGTGGATACCTGCCAAGGAATGAGGGTTAGATGTTCACTTTTTTTCAGTGCCTTAGCACTATGGAAGATCCCAGGATTATACGGGACCCATAAAAGAGAGAGCATAGGCTAAATAGACTGATGAACTCTCAAATTGACTGAGATTAATTTTTTGCCAACTGACAATGTAAAGATTAAATTGAATTACAGAAAAGATTTTAAGTTATATTTTTGAATGCGGGAGTTTGAAGGAGAGATTTGTATCCACTCTACACACACACACACACACACACACACACACTTGATTTTTCTTATGAATGTTGAATATAGTATTCATATCTTTTTTTAAATGTATCATGTTTCCATTTGCATTTTGGTACATATATATCTACTTTATTCATTTGAAATGCTTCAAAGTATTTTATAGCATAGGTAGAGTATAATTTATCTAACCATCTCCCTAGGGATGGGTACTAGGAGCATTTCCTGTTTTTGTTATCAAAAACAATATTGTGAGATCCTTAGTAACTATTCCTTTTACTTCTGTGGGAAAAGTGAATAACTGGCCAAAGAGAATATGCATTTATCACTGTAAGATAGCCTAGTAGATTCAATAAACAACTCATGATTGCTTTCCAAAATTTCTTGAAGACATTCATTTTTACTTATTTTTCTGTAATCAAAAATAAGCTACGTGAAATCTAAACCAAGTTATATATGGGTATAATTGTTTTAGATTTCAGTCTGCCTAAATAAAATAAGGGGGAACATTTATATTTTCAGGTACTGTGCTCTATTTTAATAGTTTGTTTTTGGTCTTTTTTTTATTCTAGAGTTTTAAAATTAAGGTTACCTATAAGCCCATCAGTAAATGGAGTTCCCTAATGACAGATTTTTATTCATAATAATCTTTTTCCCAGGTCATTATACTAATTACATATCCTTTTATTTTTCATTTAGATCTTTAGCAGCTTAAATAATACTTCCTAAGGAGATTGATTGACTATGAATAACTTGAACAATAAGTTCTGAGCACAAACACTTAATTTGACTTTAGTGAAAATTTATAGTGTAAAAGGAATACTTATAAATGGCAGCTATCTAATGTTTCAAATGCTTCCTTCTGAATCACTGTGCACATCAAGACTATGACTAACTCAAATTTAACTGAATATTTGTAAGATGATGATGTATTTTATACAAGAATAATTTCCACTTGCTTATCAACTTGACAAGTAAATATTAGACCTAAAATGAGCATTAGTTTATGGTGAAGTGGCTAGTAAAAGTGCCTGCAGTTAGAGTGGTAAAATATTTTCACATTTCTTTCAGAATTTTTATGAAATGTTTATATTAAATATGTAGCAGTTTTCATTAGGATATTTTCATGCAGTGTTATAAATGTTGTGTTTTGGAATATTTTGCTAAAACTTCCATCTCCCTTTATACACCTCTTTTTTCTGTGTTATTTTTAATGTAATTAAACAGTATGAAAATGCCATTCTTGAGATCCAGTTGTAATATGAATGGAGATAACATTTGAAAAGATAATACAATGCATGATTTATTTATTTTGTTCTTTCAAAGCTGTTTAAGGATCACTTACAATAACTACAGTTACTATGGCAGAGCAAGAATAATTTTGTTAGGATGAAACAGAGGCCATGTCTCCTTTGCTCCCAGCAAATACAATTCACCAAGTTTTATAAGAAATAAACCTGCTGTCATGCAACAAATTGTGAGAATAAGAATGTATAGTAATGATTAATATTAAGTACTATACAGGAAGTAAAAAACAAATTCTGACTCCTATGCCAGCCAGAATTTTATGTGTTGGTGACAGATCAATTTCTGTATCAGTAAACAAGTGGAATGCTCCTTATTGTGCAATGGTGTCACATTCTCTTAGCTTATATAGTTGCTATGTAAAATTTTGAGAATGAGTATCAAATATTTGAAACTGGGATTGGAGGCTGAATGAGGAGAAAACATGAGGACTGTTTGGGACTGACCCTATAGAGCTCTTGGTTAAGGCACCTGAGCAGAAGTCCAGCTAAGGCTGCAAGACTAAAGCATTTCTCATGTGAACAGAGTATTGTTCCTGTTTTCTGTAATAGCTCATTTTAGTTTCAGATTGAAAGGAAAACAGAGTGAAAAAAATCTTTGATATTTTCTGAAGGGAAGAAGTGTGTAAAATATGTAAGTTGGACAATGAAGTAAAAAAGAGAATTGAAAAGTAAACCTAAGGACAGGAAGTGCCAACACCCAAATTTATAAACGTTGGGAGCACAACTTTTTGTTTCATAATTCATTATCACTGGAAAAGTACAGGCAGTACCGGCAGTAAACCAGAATATGCAAATAGAAGCCTCATGATGAACTCATTTCTGTGGAGATGGCTACTATAAAATATTTAGCTCATAGATGGAAAATTCTGTAAAAATTAGCAATTCAAGCCTGAAGACCTGGAGAGAACAAAAACCTGAAGCTATTCTTTTATTCTTTTTTCTTTTTTCTTTCTTCAATTTGACCTCATTATTCCTTCATCTTTTCAAAAATTATTTGCTATTTTCTCAGACTTAGAATAGTAAGTATGTACAGATGGAAACATGAGGCCTTCAGAATGTTTAAGGCCTCAAGACTCATGAAATAGATGTGTAAAAATTAAACTTTTTTAAAGTAATGGGAATCCGATGTTTGACCTATTTTCTAAACTTTTTTAATAGGGAAGAGAAGTTAGCCAAGTGAACAAGGTTAAGACCCTGAACAGAAAAATGCTTTAATATTTTATTCCCAATTCCTATGCAGCACCAAGATATGTGATGGGCCATATGACCCACATGATTAAGGGGATGATTTTATGCAGATTATTGTATAGGAAGATGATCATTAATGAGGAAGGTCTCAAAGGAAAGGAAGAGGGTTTGGGGTTTTGTAGAGGCAGGTAAACAAAGAAGTCATATTTGAATTTACAGGAGTTGTGAGCACGAATGGACAGTAAGTCATACTGTGAAGGGAGGTTCTTCTGAGATTAGCCCCTTCTTCAACACGAAAGTGTGTGTGTTGGATGGGGGCGGGAGTTCTTAAGCATCACTCATCTCTGGGAACATAGAGCCCAGGTTAAATTCCACATTCATTTTATATGAACTGTGTTCAACTGCAAAAGTACTTTTAACTGCATTGTCTGTTGTTTTGTTTAATATCCACTGAATAAGGTCCCAAGTGATAAATTCCTTTTAAAAGTCATTTCTAAGAAATAATACTAATTATCCTGAGGGATTGATTTTTTTCCTTTTATTATATAATGAAAATTATATGAAACCAATATAGTTTTGTCTGTAGCTAATCTGAGAGCTAAATTGAATACTCAATTACAGTGACTATATATATATATATATATGTCCAATAGTATGTATTGTTCTCCATTATTTCCATAGTATTATTCATAAGTACTCTATATTAGCAGTTTTATTGTTTGAATGTATTTTTTACTATCACCCAAATCTTTTTGGAAGGAAGCAACATAGAAGCAGTACTCATAGCTCAATGAAAACTAGGGCTAATCAGCTTCTTTTTGTTGCTTCCTTAAAGCTTAGCTCATATTTGTTGAAATTATTTATTTATGAACTATGAAGAATTTTGAATTGGGTCTGTAGGGGGGCCATGATAGCAGAACAAGAATTATGTAGCTATTGGCGACAATGGCTATATAGGAATTATCAGAGTGAAGAGGTGTTTGGCAAAGGAATATAAGATATTAGGGAATAAACGAATAATTCCAAAAACCATATTATCTCAGTGATACACAATATCAGTGTTTATATCAAAACTCCTCAGAAATATTTGTGAAGTCTCCTTTTGCACTATTGTCATAGTCTGGGCTCTCCTCACTTGACTAAGAGATTGGGAATGCCAAAAGTAAGAACTTGAAAATGACTCAGAGACAACTTATTTGGGTAATTGGAATTCCTTCTGCTAATCCTCTTATTACATTTCTTTACATTTTTATACTTCACCTTTTCATATCATAGCAACAAGTAAATATTCATTGAGAAGAGAAAAGTAATTGATGACTTGATTACCTGCTCTATACCAAGTAACATTTATATACGTTATCTCTTTAGGTTATGATATCTGTGAGATCACACTGTTCATAGCAGTGCTACTAAAATTGTGGCCTGACATTATTTGGAAACTGGTTGAAAATATATATTCTGAGACCCTATCCCAGATCAAAAAAGTCAGTCTCTGGAATCTGTAGCTTAACAACCTATCCGGGTGATTCTTATAAAACTAAAATTTGAAAAACTCTGATTTATGCCATTGTACTGAAAAGAAAAGGGTCAGAAATATTAAGCAATCAGCCCGATGTCATACAGCTAGTGAGTTGTAGAATGGGAGTGGGTACTGAAATGAGCAAACTCCCTGTTTTCATCAGATGCTCCTGTATCTTTAATTCACTAATTCATAAATCATTTCTGTAACCAGCCTGCCTGCTCAGGCTCTCTTATTTCACCTTTTCTTTGATCTCATCAGCCCCATCAAAATATTGATCTCCCTACTTCCTCCTTATTGAACAGAACTTCTAATTTTACTTCCTTCTCTTTGAAGTTTAGATCCATGGTGAATCATTTCAACTGCTTTCTTTCTAATTTCCTAACCTCGCTTACTTGATTTTCCTTGTGTGATATCTCATTGGTGAAACTCCCAAGTCATGTATACCTGAATATCAGCAGCTATTGTGAGTGCATCCGGGCAGCTTGACAATGCTGGGGGTAATTAATACAACTTGCAGCATAAGATCCATAATGATCACCAGCCACAACTAGATCTCAGCAATGCCACATGTTATTCAGTTTTTCTCTGTTGATTCTCCATTATAGTTTTCACAATGTCTGTTTTAATTTTCTGTACTTGTCTCAAATTGTGCTGACTCTGCCATGCCCTTTCTCTCTCTCGAGACATGACTTTGCCTCTGTTTCTCAGATGAAATAGAGGCAATTATATAGCAACACCTTCGCATCTTAAATGCACCAACCTAAATAAATTTGTACCATACGCTGTCTCCCTCCTTTCACAGTGGAAAAGGGATGCAGTCTCTTCATCTTCTCTTAACTTTTTATTTTATACTATCATCATTTAAGTAAATTTAAGGCTTTCTTATATCATAAAACCTAGCTCAGTAAATAACACTGCCCATCACTCAATTGCATAATCCAGAGTTCTAGGAGTTATATTGGATTCCTCACTTTACATTCATTCATTTAATAAACATATATTAAACTTTATGTTCAAAATGCTGTTCTTATAAATATCTGTGTAGTGTTTCTTTTCTACTTACTCCTAATCAGTTTCCATGTATCCACCTTGTCACCATTAATTTTTTTTTCCTATCTGTCTCTAGAGTGGAAAGAAAAAGGTAAAATTCATCATTACATTCCATTTTGAATGTCATTTTATTTCCTTTGAGAACAAGTATATATCCTTGGAAGAGCTCAAGTGTCTGGTTTTGACTGCCTTTTTAGATTTGAAACTCTCCCCCTTTCTTTCTTCCATCCAACTTGGAATCCATTCTTTAAATTCAACACATTCTTTATTTGCCTCTAGATCCTTAAACTTTTTGTTTCTTCTGTTTGAACCCTCCCATAATTCATCTGGCTAATTGCTACCAAACCTTTTCGTCGTCATCTTTGTACTGTCTCATAAGGAGGACAAAGGCTCATGTCCATGTGGTATACTACCAAATTAGACTTGTGGTTCATTTCAAAGGATGCATCATATGTCAAGGTATATTCAGTGTTTATAGTCTCTGTATTAAAAGATAAATTTCAAAAGAAGGTGTCATATGAATATAAAATATAGATTTGTTTAGGATTTTATGTAATGAATTATTGAGATGATGTTTTAACCAGGTTAATGGAGACTCCAAAGAACAGACACATTTATTGTTCAGGAATTTCAAAATGAGTGTGCATATGGAAGCAATGAAGGACATTTACATGGTGCTGCATGGAAGTCAATTGAATAGACTGAATTGGAAAGAATTTTGCATATCAGCAGTAATATTTTTTTACTGCTATCACATACCTACAACTTACAGAGTTGTAAAATAGCTCCAAAGAAAGGAAAGGTTAGAATTGAATAGCCTTGAAGAGTGTATTGTACAATGCACATGGAAGCAAAAATTTTTCTCTGCACCCAGTATATTGTCAAATCCAAAGAGATAGAGAACCTGTCTGCTTTGTCCACAAAATATTTTCCTAGAATCTATTAAAGTATCTACCTTATAATAGATGTTAAATTGTTCATTAAAGATTAGATTATCTCCCCTAAATTTTCAACTATAGACCATACCTCTTTTTTGAGATTTAAGCCAAAATATCTAATTCCTCCAGTAGATAGTCCATCTGCATACACACAGGCACCTCAAACATGGTAATATCAAAACATATCATGTTTTCATGAAACTACATATTTCTTCAGTATTCCAGAGCAGTTAATGATTTTGTGGACTAGAGTGAGTTAACAATTCAACAAAGTGTCTAGATTCCCAAGATTTAAATCTATATGTCATCCTGGAACTATATACCTGGCATCTCAGTCATATAGATCTAGTTAATTTATAAGTTATTTTCAGTTTATAGACTTAATATTTTTATATCATATCACCCAGCATTTATATCTTAATAACTGTGAAACTCCTATCTATACATTACACATGATTCTGTGATTTTCCACTTTTCACATCTTATAACATCAGACATCCTATTGACCTGTTAAGCTCCATCTCAGTACTCTCCTCTGTGAAGACTGTCTTCTGTCAACCCCAGCTTACAATCCATTCTTCAGTCCCTTCCACAGTAAGGAGAACTGCTTATTTCAACCTTTGTGCTACCACAATATTTAGCACTTGATATCTTCCTCTACTATGATACTTCACATGCTTCACTGGAATTATTTTGATAAAAGTCTGTCTTATTAATCTGTAATATTTGAGGAGATAGAAAACTTACACCTTTTATCTTTGAAACTCAGTTTGTTAACACTAAATAAATCAATAAAATAATGAATAATGTGCAAATAAACCAGTGCCTCTTACTTTTAGAAGAGAGAACTATCTAGATTCACCTTCTGTTGGAGAATAAAAGTCTCCTTCAGAACGATATACTAGGGGAAAGATTAAAATTCAACTAAAGTTCTTGAGGTTTCAAAAGCATTTTCAATCTCAAAAACCATAATGGTGAAAGAAATACATATATGGGGTTCAAGGTTGTAATTGGTGCCAAACCATGACCAACAGCTTTTTGCTTAAAATGGGTATCATAAATGTTTCAATCGCTGTGGAGTAGAAGACATCAAAGGAGATTTTGTCTGGAAATGCTGCTTTCTAAACAGCATAGTCATGTAATTTGTTTTTCTTTTTCAACAAAGTAGTGTCAAATTGCAGTGTAATAGCTCAGCATGGAGACATCTCCAATGGTGAATTTCACCAGGGTTATGGAGTCAGAGCTATAAGAACTAGCAGATGACTTTGGCTCCTCCTAACTCATTTCTCTTAGAAATTGTGGAAAGAGTGCAAAGTATAAACAAATTTTACAGAAAATGAAACACTCTCTGAGGCAGAATGACAGAGTTTATTTGTATATTATAAAAAAAGAAACTAGACTTTTCTAACAAGTTGCCTTTTCCTCATAGCCCTGACCACTGACCTGCACATAGCACAGTTTGATCTTGTTCTTTGTGTCTTTTTCTCCATTATCTTTACTATTACAGTCAAGTACCTACTTCATCCATGTGAGTTTTTAGTAGGAGCAGAGGTTTTGTACATTCAGAAATTTTTTAGAGTGTTTGGTCAGAGATGGAATAAGAAATCCTATTTCTAACTAGTTCAGCATTTTATGGAGTACGTAGTACAAAACATTAATATTGTGAGATTTCAATATTTGGGGATAAATTTTTGATAAAATGAATCAGGTTCCTTTTGTAAAGGTTTTTTTTTCTTTCAGGTTATTTAATATAATGTGCTTTCCAAGTCTCCAGGGGAGCAAAGAGCACAGCTCTCTTTTCAGTCACATTTGATGATGCAGCCCTTTCCTTAAGAAGCAATTCCAGACAAACATAGTTTATAGAATGTAATAGGAAATGATACTCTACTCATATAATCTTGTTTTGAAAACAAACGTAATCAAAAATCATCTCATCTTTTAGTATTTAATAATGCTGATTTCCTCTCATTTTTTCACCTTCTGTAATTTTTATTTTTAGAAATGTATCTAACAAAAGGATAAATATGATACCCAGTACTCTATACACATAGACACACACAGATATGTTTTTCTATTGTTCATGGTTATTCTTAATCTTGGCCAGGCTTATTTTTCTATAGATTTGCCCAAAGACTTTGGAACTTGCTTTTCTTGTGGTCTGAGCAATGAATGCACAATTGGTCGGTGATCAAATACGAAGTACACTTTGGTGAACTTTAGAAAAAATGTATATTAATTTATTTTAATATAGATAGAGGATTGAAAAAAGAAAATAAGAGGGCAGACAATTTTAATAGCTTTTAATTTATTTTTTACTCCATGCCATTGGCTGCACCTGGGACATCACTAATAGGTATCATTTATTTTCCACAAGAACTCTAGGACAAAGAAATCACCCTTACCTCCATGTCATAGATGAGGAGACTTAAAATTCTATAGTTAGGTATTTGACTATGATTTCCCAGCAAGCAACAGAGCAGGACCAGGACTGAGGCAAACTGACCCTGGAGCCCACATTCTCTGGTGATCAGTGGCTGCGTTGCCCCACATCAGGCTTCATTATGCAATGCTTATAGGCAGGAATGATTGCTTTAGGACTTCAGCCATGAGCAAGGTTTTGTAGAGGTCCAAGTCGGTGGAAAACCACAGAAGAGATGAGAGAAGATGCCTGCTGCTCAGTTCATTGCCACTATTCTTGATATGAGGAAAGGAAGCTCTCCTGAGTTACCAGTTTGTTTCCATGCCCTGCTGAGGAGGAATCCTTGACATATGGAGTGCAGTTTCAGTGGAGATGAGAGTAACATAGAGTCCCTATTCTATGAGACTTGGGGTGTCCTGTTAATAATCTCATCTCTCAGGCCATTGGGACATTGCCAAAACTGTGAAAGCTTTCAGTTTTTTTCATCCTTTCTACAGGGCTGCCCCAGTGCCCTCACAGAGACCTAAGGAGTACTTCTTCCACCCCTAAAGGTGAAGGGATAATGGTGTGGCAGACATCCCAACCAGTCCTAGGAGTTTGATAATGGTTTTGACAAACAAGTTCCAAGAGAAAATCAGACCAACATTCAAAATACTTTGTACACACTCTCCAACAAGGATATACCAATTGTCTAACCATTCCAAAAGAGAAGTTGGTTTGTATACAAATTGCCTCTATTTATATTTTTTTAAAGTTCAGGCTCTTTAAAAAAGAAAAACCTATAATGGCTCATTAGTCATGAATACTAAACATTCTCAAATTTGATATCTTAAAATGTCGACTTTTGAGACCAGTATCTCCCCAATCTCCATTCTCTCTCTTTAAATTTGTTCCCTGGAAAAATTCTCAAAACAGTACTATTGCCTCCACTGCTTTTTCTTCCAGTCTCAACTTACTCTTTGTTATTTTTTTCTCCTACTAATTTGCTGAAACTACTGTCTTTGAGAGCTCAATTCACCAACAACCTACTAATTAACAAATTCAGCAGTCTCTTCTAAGTCCTTACTTGACTAGACCTCTCCATAGCAATCAAAATCACAGACCACTTGTTCCTTCTTGAAAAGCTCTTATAACTGGAAGAAGAAAATGACTGTCTCTTCCCCATAGAGAGATAGGGGAGAAGAATGGCCCTTGGCTAAGAATTTAATCAAGCATGTATAAGAAGTAATTTCAAAGCCTCCACCTGGTCTTAGTGTAGCTAAGGTAGCATGTTGTAGAGATTTATGGGTCAGCATTAGCCAATTTATTATTCCAGGTAGATCTGAAATAGCACATTTGAAAAGGGGGTGTGGTTTGGAAAGATGAAGGAGAGGAAGCATCATGGCAATGCATAATAATGAGGCCATACTGACTCCATTATAGTTATGTGAACTTGTAAGTTATGAAGTAATTGGGAAAGTGTTTATTTTTTCCTCTACAGAGTTAGCACTGTTCTAGAGGAATATGTATGTGTATAGGCACATATGAGAGAGAGATTTTCAACATGTAACAGTTGGAAAATTGGAGGAACAGAATGTTTGTGATGCCATTTGAATTTTGGAACACAACTTAAGGGTACAAAGTTAAAGTGCCTAGGGCCCCTCCTGGTTTGCATGAAGGAATTCTGTGAAAAATAGATAATTCCCTAGTACTCCATTAAGGCCCACTTGTTATTCTAACCGGACTATGACTAGGATAGTGACATTTAATCTGAGAGGAGGTCAACCTTTATAGATTGACTGTGGAAGGAGAAATTTTTGCTAAAACCAATGTAAAAAAGCAATGGAAGCATCAACAAAGATGCCAAATGTGTTTGATTTATGTATCTGTCTCTCCTCTCTCAACATTTGAACTCTTGGAACTTTAGCATGTTGCCTTAGTAGTTTTTTAACATCAGTCTCTCCCAGGGAGCTCTGATATTGTCTAAATGCTAAGTGCACCAGAAATATTTTAGAATTGAATTGTTGAACTAACCAAACATATATACACATATATATATACATATACATATATATACACATGTATATGTATATACATATATATATACATATACATATATATACACATGTATATACACACACACATATATATGGTAAATTAGTCATTCACTAAATTTTATGTTAACTGATAAATTATGTAAAATGAAATAAATGTAAAAAATTATTAGTATTAAACATAAAAACAATCATGTAGTAACATGGTATAGAAACAATGAGACAGTGTAAGTAGCTATTTTTGATGGTATTGATGGTAGAGGGAGAAAGTAGGACCTAAGCTAACATTTATAAAGTGCCTGTAAAATGTCACTTTACATACATCATCTTATGAAATACAAATACTCTGAAATATAGGTATTCTAATTTCAATTTATCACCAAAGAATCCAAATTTTGGAAAAGCTGAGTAACTAGCTCAGGGAAGAAAAGCAGGTTTCAACTTTCTTGCAACAACCTATGAATTCATTCTGACTGCAGAAAATGATGAGAAGAAATCTTTGGCTGCATCTGTATTCAATAAGAATGACTCCTCATGAATCAGCAATATCTGCTTTAATCTTAGAAGGGAGAAGAGGATGTTCACTGCCAAATGTTGCTATCATTGCACAAAGCCAGAGCCAGAAAGGAAGAATATGAGTTTGTGGACAAGTTTATTTGTGGGTGTTGGAGGGAGGGTTGAAAAAGAGGACTGGTCAGGATTTTAGCTCAGATATGTCCTACTCCCAAATATACTATTTCCACTATACCTTTAATTTAACTTTAAAATCTGGAAAAAAGCATTAATGTAAGTTTTTGATGAATGTACTGTTAATGCCAGATGACACTGAAAGAGGAGACTCATTAAACAATTCAAATTAAAAATCTCTTAATAAATAATATATGAAAATGTATTAACAATAGGGCAGAAGTTGCTTCCTCTTCTGCTTCCTTCATTCTTGGCTTATCAAGACAGATTTCACCATTTCTATATCTAGTTGTCTTTGTGAGCCTGAAGATAAAAATATATAAACATTTTGACGAAGTACCACTACATAATTAAGAAAATGAAATATCTATTCCAGAGTTCAGATAATATTCCCCTTTCAGGAACTGGGTCATACTTTTCAAAATTCAAGTTATATGTAAATTGCCCCAAAAGGAGAAAAAAGATATTTAGTTCCTTTAAATTTTCCATCTATAAGCAAAGGTTTTACAAAATAAAATTTGTTCACTGTTAAATAAGGCCTAAAAATAAGCATGTTAAATGAAATAGGAACTAAAAGATGAAATTCAGTACCAATGAAGGTGAGGAAAGTGAGGCGATATAAATTCCCCAAAGTAGTGACTTTTGTTTTAAATCAACAGTGCCATTGACACACTGATTCTGTCTTCCAAAGCCTGGACATTGTTTGGCGTGGAGTGCTAGTGACTTGCCAAACTGGAAATGGTCATTCTAGACCACTTGTAGTTACCCTAATGAATTCATAAAAATGTAACTATAAAAGACCAACAAAGTGGTCTTTTTTTTCTTCATGGTAAACCTTGAAAATGTGAGCAATAAAAGAATTATGTGATTTTCTACTTGCCCACCCCACACATTTGGTTCTTAGCCGCTTAAGCATCAGGGGTCAGCCACTGTGGACAGCATCACCAGGGGCCCCTTGCTTCTGATTAAGTTTAACAAATAGAAAGCACTAACATGAGATTAGAAGACGAGAGTAAAGAGAGATTCTTCATTCTTCTTTGCTTTGAGTATACATTTTTCTCTGTGCAGCAGCTTCTCTCCACAGCTGGAGCTGGGTAGCCCGTCCTCCACTAGTTCAAGGTCTCACTGAGGAGTTTTAAAGTATTTTCTGGTCTCCTCCTTTCAAGTGTACAGATAGTAATGGCTCCCTAACATTGCTAGTATCTGGATGTCTCACTGTATCTTATTTGCTTCTTTAACCCTGCCTGTAACTCTTAATCTCTTTACATTAATCATATGAAGCAATTTTTATTTTCTTCCAGGGCTGTCACCAATCCAAATTGTATCCTTGTTTTTGATGGTGTGAGTTTTTATTTTTTAATTCTTGTTATTTTGTTTTGTTTTGTTTTTATGGCCTTGGTTTAGTATCTCTAGTCTACACTGTATCCTTGATTGTCAAGGACATTGTATTCAGTTTGTCCTTCTCATCTCTTTCATCCTCCTTCCTCCACGTTAAAAGTGGTTTTCACTAGAAATTATTTTAATTTTATGTTATATGAATCCCCCCACAGGGTTAAAATGAGTGACAATAGCTCATAAATAGATCAAAGTACCCCCTCCCAGGTAATATCCTAATATGTCTACTGAGCAGTGGTATTGTGCTGGGAAGAGCCCCGCAATTTAAGAAAGAAGATCAGCACCTGATCTGAGTTCTGTCTTTGATTATTTCATATTGCAAGGACCTATTAAACGCCTAAACTTTTATGTCAATGACAAGCACTTGTTGATCTGAGATCTCAAAAATGATTAATCACCTTAATTTAAAGTATATTTTGAATGGATAATACATAGCAGAATAAGGACGTTGTAAGGATAGAGCAGGTAGTTTCTAACCACTAAAAAACATTTGTGGAAAATTCTAAAGACTCAACAAAAGAATTGTTAGAACTAATAAATGAATTCAGTAAAGTTGCAGTATACAAAATCAACATACAAAAACCTGGTGTTTTTATATACAAACAACAAACTATCCACAGAGGCAAATGAGCAAATAATCACATTCACACATAACAATAAAAAGAATAAAATACCTAGGAATAGACTTAACCAAAGAGGTAAAAGACTTGTAACTAAAAATCGTAAGCATTGATAAAGGAAATTAAAGAAGACACAGGTAAATGGAAAGACATCCCATGTTTATGGATTGGAAGAATTAATATTATTAAAATGTCCTTAACTACCCAAAACTATTTACAGACTCTGTGCAATCCTTATGAAAATCTCAAACAATAGCATTCTTTATAGAAATAGAGAAAACAATCCTAGAGTTCATGTGGAACTACAAATGACCCAAATAGCCAAAGCAATCTTGAGGAAGAAAAAAACATAGCCGCAGGCATCACACTTCCTGATTTCAAAATACATTGCAAAACCAAGTAATAAAAACAATATAGCACTAGACCAATGGAACGGAACAGAGCTCAGGAATAAATCCATGAATTTTCTTTAAATTGATATTCAAAAAGGGTGTCAAAAGTATACATGAGGGAAAAAATAATCTATTCAGTAAATGGTGCTGGAAAAATTGGACATTCACATGCAGAAGAATTAACTTGGACCATTGTCTTGCGCCATATATATATAGACATAACTAGTTTTATTGGACTTTGCTTTATTGTGCTTCGCAGATACTGTGTTTTTTACAATTGAAGGTTTGTGGCAACCCTCCATCGCGTAAGTCTGTTGGCACCATTTTCCAACAGTGTTTGCTTACTTCGTATCTCTGTGTCACATTTTGGCAATTCTTGCAATATTTCAAACTTTTTTGTTATTAATATATTTGTTATGGTGATCTGTGATCAGTGATTTTTGATGTTACTACTATGACTTACTGAGGGCTCAGATGTTTTACCAATAAAGTATTTTTAAATTAAGGTATGTACATTGTTTTTTAGACATAATGCTGTTGAACACTTAATAGACCATAGTACAGTGTAAGCATAACTTTCGTGTGCACTGGGAAAGCAAAAAATTTGTGTGGCTTTGTTTATTGCAATATTTGCTTTATTGTGATCATCTGGAACTGAACCTGCATTGTCTCGGAGGTATGCATGTACAAATGTAAATCAGCTCAAAATGTTGATTAATGATTTTAATGTAAGACCTGAAACCATAAAACTGCTAGGAAAAAACATAGGGAAAATGCTTCTTGACATTGGTCTGGGAAATAGTTTTTTGGATGTGATCCCAAAAACATAGGTAACAAAAGTAAAAATAGACAAATGAGGCTATATTAAACTGAAAAGCTTCTGCACAGCAAGGAAAACAATCAACAGAGTGAAAAGGCAACCTATAGAATGGTAGGAAATTTGGGGTTGGCCAAAAAGTTCGTTTGGGTTTTTCATCCCATCTTACAGAAAAACCCGACTGAACTTTTTGGCCACCCCAATATTTGCAAGCCATACATCTGATAAGGGCTTAATATCAAAAATATGTAAGGAACTCACACAACTCAACAGCAAAAAAAAAAAAGAAAAAGTTCAATTAAAAATGGATAAAGGATCTGAATATACTTTTCTTAAAAGAAGACATACAAATGAACAGCAGGTATATTAAAAGGTGCTCAACATTGCTGATCATCAGGAAATGCAAATCAAAGCAATAATGAGCTATCATGTCACACCTGTTAAGATCGTTGTTATCAAAAAGACAAGTGATAAATGTTAGTGAGGATGTGGAGAAAAGGGAACACTTGTACACTGCTGATGGGAATGTAAATTGCCATTATGGAAAACAGTTCTAAAGTTCCTCAAAAATTTAAAATAGCAGTACCATATGATCAGGTAATCCCACTTCTTGGTATTCATCCAAAGGAAATGAAATCAGTATCTAAGATACTTGCACTCTATTGTTCCTTGCAGTATTATTCACAGTAGCCAGGATGTGGAAACAATCTAAATGTTTGTTGACAGATACATTTCTAAATAAAATGGTATTTCTATATCTTTACATTCTTGCCAACGCTTATTGTGTTATCATATGTACATATATGTTTATATATTTATAAAAGTATACACACATAATAGACTATTATTCAGTCTTTAAAAACAAGGAAATTCTGGCATTTGTGACAACATGGATGAACCTGGAGAATATTATGCTAAGTGAAATAAGCTGAACACAGAAAGGCAAACACCTTATGATCTCACTTATATGTGGAATCTAATATAGTCAGACTCATAGAAGCAGAGACCAGAAAGGTAGTTACCAGGGTCTGGGGGGGAGGGGGAAATGGGGGGATGCTGGCCGAAGGGTACAGTGATTTAGTTATGTAAGATTAATATGTTATGGAGATCAAATATATAGTATAGAGTGGGAACCCTAACAATACTGTATTGTATACTTGACATTTGCTAAGAGGGTAGATCTTAAGTGCTCTCACCACACACACACAAATAACTATGTGAAGTGATGGATATTTAATTAGCTTGCTTGTGGTGATCATTTATTTCACAATGTATACATGTATCAAAACATCAAGTTGTATACCTAAATGTATACACATTTTTTGTCAATTATCCCTTAGTAAATAGAAAAAATGAGCATATGATTTAATTTTATTATTTTCCTTTTGTGTTAGACTTTATTTTCATTATATTTCCATGCAGTGATTTTTTTTTTGAGGGATTTGACTAACACAGCTTACACTACAGTGTCTATTACTTAGTCGTTACCTAAATATGTGTGAAATTGAATTAAATTTTGTACAGATTGTTTTAAGTTGAAGAACATATGTTCTGTAATTCCTAGCATGAAATTCTCAGGACCAACTGTTTATTTGTAGCACTACTAAATATATTGATAGATTGATACCATATGCTCAAATTGCACTACCCTTAGATAAAACAATAAACCTTGTTAATATCTCTGGAATTACCCAGGAAATTTGGGAATAATGAAAAGCTCATTCATTTCAGATTTTTCATCAATACAATTTAATGTTTAATCAAATGTTTAATATTTATTCAAAAATTTGTATCATGCAGGCATACTAAATCTGTTTTGGGAGCGCTGACTTATTTGGAAAATATTAAAGGCTAAATTGTACACATAGGGTGGACATACTGTATTTTCTAATATCTCAAAATAGTTTAAGTGAAGGAATAAATGCATATAAATCATAATGAGCTTATATAAAATTGTGTTGTCTTATTAATACTGAAGAAATTCTCATATGCTCCCTCAAACATAATTGAAGTATATGAGCATTGGAACAACAGCTAGCTTTTGTAGTATTGATATTTGCTCAACTATCAATGTGTAATTTTGTTCTGTCAGAGAGTATATCATCATATCATGAGACTCCATTGTTCTTGAGTCAGTAGAGTTTATTTTAGATGGAAAATAAACTTAATCACATTTTTACCTAGTTTGTTGTATTTCCTTGCTACTCTTGTTGATAAAGGTTGATAGTGAAACAGTTAAGTAAACACAAAGTTTCTAAGAAGAAGCACCGAAGTGCATATGATCTAACATAATGTGCTTCACAGAAACTAGAAATTGGATTAATACTGCTTGCTCATGCTTGAAGCACAGAAAATTGCTCAAAGGCAGATAGATGGAGAGTGAAAATCTAAAAATAAAATTCCCAGTGGAAATGAGGATTCTCACAGTTTAGACTGGATAATTCTAGGATATGAGTCTCAGGACACAGAAGAAAACCTTACAAGCAGGACATTTAAGAATAGTATAAATTGCATATATATATGTATATATGTATATAATTTATATATATATATATAGTGCACACACTATGTGTGTGTGGGTGGGTGGGTGGGTGGGTGGAGAGAGATAAGAGAGAGACTGAGAGAGATGCTATGGGAATCTGAAAACCAACAAAATTAAAACTATTTTTCGTTTGTAGCCAAGTGTTATTATTTATCCATCATACCTATGATTTCTTGTATAGACTTCTATCAATAGACTTTCAAAATTTAACCTACTATTATCTTAATTAAAAAATGCAATGGACCTCGGCATCATTTTTGTTGTCTTTTTCTTTAATAAAATCTAGATAGGGGATATATTCTCCTTATGGTTTATCTTATTAACTTCTGGAAAGCTCAGGTGTCTAACTGCTGCAATTTCAATATCTACAGATAAATCAGCTCAACTGTACATAATGTGATAAATTATCACAGTAATTATGAAAAAATTTTTTTAAAATTATGAAAAAATTATGAAAAAAAGGATGAATTCTGAATTAAAATAAGTCTAAAAATATTGCATTGTGCATAGCATTGAAATAAATTCCTAAGCAGAAAATGTGTTAAAATGTGTAATCAGGTTTAATACATACCTTTTACCATAAGGAAAAATATATAAAACTAGTGGTTTTTATTGTTAGCATAGTCATATAGTATCTAGTAATTCAGTATAAATACAAGAACTAAATATGCCTGTTTATTAAGAATGCATCTATTATGTTTTCCTCTGTTTACTTCTAGAAATTCTGCCTTCATGATAAGCAGATAATGCTTAAAGTGATAAGACTTACCTCAACTATCTCATTTTCTTAAGTGAAAAAAGAGAAAATGTTTAAAAATATTATTGTCTCCTTCGTAACCAACACCAACACACATAGTACACAAACAATTTCATAATTTC
The DNA here is from genome assembly GCF_949987535.1 of Balaenoptera acutorostrata. Lineage (NCBI taxonomy): Eukaryota > Metazoa > Chordata > Mammalia > Artiodactyla > Balaenopteridae > Balaenoptera > Balaenoptera acutorostrata. Next base: position 19,320,493 of record NC_080081.1, read on the forward strand.
CTGATAAGTTATTTTATAATGTCTTTATTTCAATAAACCTTAAATACATGAACTACAATATTACATCCTCTGGGATACAATTCTGATTTCTGAGAGAAAAAAGTGCTTTTCAGTTTTTAAGTCTAGCAATTTAACATTAAATGTTAGCACTCTAAGTATAAAATCAAGAGACACACATTAAATTTATTTCTTTCATTAAATTTAACAAGAGGACTGGGAAATAAAGTGGAGGAAATTTTCTAGAAAATAGGACAACAGTAACAACAAATTAAAAAAATAGGAAAGATAGGAAGAAAAAGGAACTAAAATTAGAACATTAGAACTCTTGGTTAGTTCTTCAGACAATGGGAAAAAACAAAAGATAATGAAAGATAAAGACAGATTGAAAGGATGGACGGCATTTATCAAAGAAAAGGTGCCAAAATCAAGCAAAACAAATACAAAAAACAAAAATTAGCTGCTCAAGCTCCAGTAATCATTTTCATACTCCTTGCATCAGGGAGAAATAAAGGAATGGGAGTGCAGGGTGTTCACAGCCACTTCCAGTGAACTGCATTTCTCCAAAAGTTGTTGACTACTCTTAACTGATTTTAACTGGCTCAATTGGAGTCATATGGCCAAATCTAATTGCAAGGGAGGCAATAACCATGTATTCATTTTAAAAGAAATTTCTTAATTCTAAAGGAAAACAATGTCGTAGAAGAAAGGAATATACATATATTGTTATGTAAATTATACTCTCCATTACTGAATTCTCAGTGATATTTACAAACTCATAAAATATTAACAATGAATAATGATTTACTAAAAAATGTGATATTTGATTTGTAGATTAGCATTATGTGTTCTAGAAACCATTAGTGTTAAAGTCTCATCTCCCATAATTGTAATTATATATCATATACCTAAAGTAGAAAGAAAACAATAGCATTGTTAATAATAACAAAATGAAAACAGAATAGATAAATGAATCAAAACTGATCCATCTAAGGAGAATAATTTAGGAGTAGCTTATAAGTTTTTAAATTGTTCACAATGTGCTTTCTATTATAAATAATAGTTCACATTATGCATTGTAATCAGTAAGCTATCACTCAATAAATTTTAAAAAGTAATCTATGTAGATGTGCATGTGTGCATGGAGGAATGGGAAAATGAGAGTATAAAAGAGAAGGGAAATGCTTTATAGCTTCTATTGCTTTCTGTGATGCACCAGCACAACTTTAACCATCATAGGACTAAAGTCAGTGTTTCCTAGTGTGTCAGTTGACAGTCAACACTTCCTAAGAACCAGGAAGGTGAAGAGATTTTAGTGTATAGACTTGTTTTCATAAGAGACTTGTCTTAATTTGTCATTCTAACCCCTCATACACACATACAGACATATAACTTCATGGAGAGGTTGGGCAAGATTTGCCTCACTGATGACCACCTGCTCTTCTCATTCCTAACTGTGACACTATCCAAAATGTAATCATTACTCTCAGGGTATCAAGTAATTCTGTTCTTGCCAATGACATGTAATTAGACCTCACAGAGTGAGGCTTCCAGGAAGGCCCATAAAGGGGTAAATAGTCTGTAAAATTATTTTGTCTTTTTGTCCTTTGTTCTTCTGGCATGGTTTAAGTGATGCTGAAGGTGAAGCAGGCAGTGAAAACCTTCTACCTTAATTCCCCCATTGGTTATTAAGAAGGTTATCAATTGTGCCTCCTAAAACAAGCCAGTAGATTGGCCAGAGTGATTATTATTTAAATTTATAGAGACTATAAATTGAATCTGTAACAAGGGCATTTAAGATCTAGTCAGTCAGACGAACTATCTATTCACAACCAAGAGCCTGATAAACTGACTTAAACAGATGGTCATTTTCCTCCACATACCTAGAAGTGGAGAAATAGTTCTGGGCTAGTACAAGAGCCCCCAGTGATACTAGGGACTTGGGGATCTCTTAGAATTTCTTTATCATCTTTGAGAGTAGCTTTCTACACTCTGCAAGGTGCCTAAGAAATTAACAGTAATTTCATTGAGTTTTAGCCAGTATTCACATTTCCCATGGTGTCTTTATGTGATTTTAACATATTATATCTTTGAATCTGAATATAAAGAATGTCCATATATTGCAATAGGATGTTCTCTTCTTGATGTTCTAATCTATATTTTCTCTCTCCATTTACTTTTTCAAATCAAGTAAAATTTACATACAATGAAATGCAGATACTAAACGACAGTTCTGTGAGTTGTGATTAATATATACATCCATGTAACCAACACCGCAATCAAAATACATTTCCATCACACCAGAAACTTCCCTTGTGCCTTCTTCAAGTTAATCACCATCATCCCATAGTTCTGATTTTCCCACTGCTAATTAATTTTGTCTTATATAGAGACATATATATGAAACCATACATAATGGCTTATTTTGTGATTAGGTTCTCTCAACAAAATGTTTATGTGCTTCATTCATGTTTTTCCATATAGCAATCTTTTATTGATGAGTAATATTTCACTATATGAATATATTACAATGTTGTCCACTCTAATGTTGATTGGCATTTGAGTTACTTTTGATGTTTTGCTGTAATTAATAAAACTTCTATAAACATGTGATATATACAATTACTTTTCTGGCCATATACTTTTATTTCTCTTGGGTTGGGTGTGGAATTGCTTGGTCATAGGTCCATAAATTTGACATTATATAAAAAACTCTCAATGAGTATTTTTCACTTTTTATTCTCATAAGCATTTCAGTTCCTTCACATCATGGCCAAAGTCGACCTGGATTTTTGGCTCTTTATATTTGATATATAGAAGAGAATATACTGTAAATATTGATTTTATATGGCATATAATATGTAATACATATACAGATATAAAGTATACCATATATTATATAATGTAAAATAGATACCATAATGTAGTATAATAAAATAAAAGTTTAATATTCTATAATAAAATAAAGTTTAATATTTATTATTATATAGCCTTCTATAACATGACATATGATGTGCATGTATATATATACATGCATGTGTATATATATATATATACATGCATGTATATATATATATATATGTGTATATATATAGTTCCCTGTTACATGTTACATTACATGTTAGGATACATGTTCTTTTGTAAGAGTTATGTGTACTAGATATATTGAAATATTTGCTCCCAATATGTGACTTGATTTTTATTTTTTAAGGTGCTATTTGATGAGAAAATGAATTTTGTTGATGTCCAATTTATATATTTTTGTGTTTATGGTTAGTGATTTTTTATTCTCTCTAAGAAATAACTGACTACTAAAAGATAGCAAAGATAGTCTACCATAGTTTATTTTAGAAGATTTAAACTTTAATTTACTCTAGAAGTAAATTTTAGAAGTAGTTTTAGTAGTTTTAGAAGATTAAAAACTCTAATTTACTATTAGATCTGTAGAAATTCCAAATTAATATCTGCATACGCTATACACTAAGGATCAAGATATTGTTTGTTTTTTAGTGTTCATCCGATTATTACAGCACCAGATTTTGAAGAGTTTTCTTTCCCAATTCCATTGCCTTGGCAACTCTGTGGATCTTGAAATGACGTTCTATGTGAGGTTAACTTCTGGGCTTTCCATTCTTTTCCGTTGGTTGAGGTATCTATTTTTATATCATTCACACACTTCTCTAAATATTGTAGCCTTATAGAAAGTCAGAAAATCATTCTATATTTTCCTCTGTTAAGATATTTTTGGCTCTTCTAGGTCCTTTTTATTTTTATATAAATTTTATAAACAGTTTAACAATTTCTTCAAAGATATGTTGTTATTCTTCTTGGTATTGCATAGAATGTATAGCTCAATTTTGAGAGAATTGACATCTTAACAGTATTACATCTGTACTGCATCTTCCTATCTGTAATATATGTCATCATTTACTTGTCTTCCTTAATTTTTCTCAGTAATATTTTGAACTTTTAAATGTAGAGATCTTGCACATTTTAAGAATCATTTTAAAATATTTTCTGTATATTTATGTTATTGTAAGTTGTATTTTTAAAATTTAATTTTCCTTTTTTTGTCACTATTATATAGAAATACAACTGATTTTTCTTTATAAACCTTGTAATATATCTTGTAATCTGTCTAAATTTACTTTTCAATTACCAATTTCGTAGACTTCATAGGCTTTCATAGGTACTTGATCATAACTTCTGTGGAAAAATGCTTTTCCTATTTCCCTTCCAGTCATTACACTTTTTATTTATTCTTCTTGCTTTCTCCTCTTAACAAGGACAACGTTGAATGGAAACATTGAGAGAAGACATCTTTGCCTTTTTTTCCTATCTCAGATGGAAAATATTTCATTTTTAAGTATGAGGTTAGCTGTAAGTTTTTCACAGGTGCTTTTATTCAGGCTGAGAAATTTTAATTATTTTTGGCGGAGTGATTCTATTATGAATGGGTGTTGAATTTTTTTTCAGAAGATTTTTCTTCAAATATTCAGATAGTCATATAATTTTTAGTTCCTTAATGTGGGCATTAGCTCAATGATTTTAAACCTTTTTATTCTTTTCTAATATAAACACTTGATTTATAAATTTACTTCTAAGTACTCCCTCAGTACATCTCACAAATTTTGCTAGTGTAATTTTCATTTTCATTTATTTGAAAATATTTTCTAGTTTTCCTTGTGTTTCTTCTTTGACAAGTAGGTTACTTAGACATGTTTTGTTTAATTTTCAAGAATCTGATGCCTTCAGAGTTATTTTTTAAATTATTGTTGTTTTTAATTTAATTTAATTTTGAACCAAAAATAGCATTCTGTAAAGTTTTATTCTTTTGAAATTTGAGTCTTGTTTTATGGCCCCAATTAGGTATATCTTTGTGAATATTCCATGTGCACTAGAAAAGAATGTATCTTCTGCAGTGGTGGGAGTATTTTTCTATATATTTAAATTAGTTCATGTTGACAATGTTGTCCAAAAGCATAAATACTTCCGATTTTTGTGTGTGTACTTGTTTTATCAATTATTGAGGAAGAAGTGTTAAAATCTCTAAATATGATGTGACCTTCTCTATTTCTCTGTTTAATTGTTACTTTTTAAATATATTTTAGAACTCTATTACAACTCATTTTGTATTAAGTTTTTCTAAAGAAATCACTTCTTTAATACATGACATTATCTCTTAATCTATGATAATACATCTTGTGTTAAAGTCCATTATTTTTCTATTGATATTAATATGGCCTCTAACTTTCTTGTGCTTACATTTTGTACAGTTTATTTTTCCATCTTTTTACATTCCATCCATCTTTGCATATAGTGGGCCAAGCTGGTATTGTCTTGCTTTAAATTGGAGTGATTAGTACTTTATGTTCACCAAAACTATTTCTATTTGTTGCCTTTTCGACCATCTGCTTTTTTTGTTCTTTTGCTCCACTTCTACGTATTTTAAGTTGTTTTATTTTATTCCATGTTGCTTCTGCAATTTGCTTTTTAGAATGACTTTTTTAGTGTTTAATCTAGGGACTAAACATAATTCTTTAATTTATCACAATCTACTGAGAGCTTATATTGTACCACTTGAGGTATTATCTAAGACATTTATTGCTGTACAATTCTCTTGCGCCCCTAACCATACTTGATATTATTATTGTCCCATATTTCACTTCTAAACATATAATGCACCCCACACTGAAACTTTTTCTTTAAACAGTCAGTTCAGTTGCTTTTAATGAATTGAAGGAAAGAAGAGGAAAATAGTCTATATTTACTCATATCTTTATCATTTCTGACATTCTTCATTTTTCTTTTATATGTGAGTTTCCATCTGGTAAATTTTCCCCTTAAATTTGAAGAACTTAATTTAACATTTCTAGTAGCACAGATCCATTGGCAATGAATTCACTTAGCTTTTCCTATCCTAAAATATCTTTATTTCACCCTTATTTTTAGAAGATTGTTTCACTGGGTATAGCATTCTGAATTAACTTTTTTACCCTCGTTTGCCTTCTGGCATCCAAGGTTATGAGAAGTCAGCCATTGTTCCTGTAATTGTTTTTCTTTGTGTGTAACATGTTTTTAACCTCTCCAGTTGATTTTGGAATTTTTTCATTGAGTTTGACAATGTGGTTGTGGTGAGCGTAGTTTAGATTTCCTTTGTATTTATCATGCTCTGGTTACCCTTAGTTCTTGGATCTGTAGATTGAGGATATTCACCAAGTTTTCTGGGTCATTTATACTATAGAGCTTCTCATAATCTTTTGATATTTTTTTTTAAATATTTTATTTGTTTATTTATTTATTTATGGCTGTGTTGTGTCTTCGTTTCTGTGCGAGGGCTTTCTCTAGTTGTGGCAAGCGGGGGCCACTCTTCATTGCGGTGCACGGGCCTCTCGCTATCGCGGCCTCTCTTGTTGCGGAGCACAGGCTCCAGACGCGCAGGCTCAGTAATTGTGGCTCACGGGCCCAGTTGCTCCGCGGCATGTGGGATCTTCCCAGACCAGGGCTTGAACCCATGTCCCCTGCATTGGCAGGCAGATTCTTAACCACTGCGCCACCAGGGAAGCCCTTGATATTTTTGATAGCATCTAAATAGTGTAATATAGCATTCTCTCAGTTCCTTATATATTATGTAAATAGTTTAAAGTCTTGATCAAATTAAGGTATGATTTTTTTGGTAGGGGGAAGTAGGGGTCAAGAATACTTAATAGGTGATATATATTTCAAGAAGCAAATAATAATGTTCTGTTGTTTATCCTTCTGCATTGTTTTTAAATATTAATAATTATTGTATAAACTTATTTCTTCATTTGTGGTTGCAGAATGGTAATTCTATCATGCCTTATTCTTTCGTTAGCTGGACAACTTATAAAAATTGAAGTATCTCACATCAACTGTGAGGTTCCATGAAGTACAATTCATATAGGGAAGGCAGAACATATGCTAGATTTTTTGTCATTTATTTATAAATTTTCAAAATAACAAGGATTTAGACACATTTTAAGCGCTTTAAAACATGGGAATTAATTTCCTCTTTTACTGAAGCCCAGTTGTCTCAGCTCTGTTTCCTCCTAAACAGATACTGCTGTCATGTGGGTATTGTTTGTCACCATTTACTCATGTTTTAGAGTTTATGGGGATACCTTGTTCTCTAGTTTAAGAGTGCATTTTACCTGTAGGTTTTTGGTTCTACTCTACTTTTTGAAGGGACATGGGGACATGCAATAACTACCCTGTTGCTGCTTTTAAAAATCTTCAGTTGAGCTTTTCGAATAAATGAATGTTGATGCTACTGTCCTTACACCAATTGCTGCATGTCTTTGAAGTTATTTTGTTATGTGGGCAAATGTGAAAAATTAGGTGATGTGTGATAGAGACTTATAGGGCAGCAGTGTGCCATAACCCTCATCATGATAGGTTGAATCAGAATATGCTCTGCTGCAAATAATGACCTGCTCATGTTGTTCAAGCCTCTTATGAGATAAACAGAGGTCTTATTTGAAAGGGATTGTGGTAAATGATCTTTGGGGCCCTATGGGTATTTTGTACACTTTCAATCATAATTAATAGGGAGCCATCTTTATGAGAAATGCAACACTGATCACTTTCAAAGACAAAACGGTTTTTTTCGCTACTGTGAAATATTCTTGGGTATTTTCCAACTATAACTTTGCATAATTAATTTAATTTGCCAATTTTGTTGCCTTTTCTAGCCTCTGTTAGTATTCAATAAAAGAGCACATGAAACAGAAAGTACTAAATTACAAGAACCCTCTCCAATAAACATAAAGTATGTTTGCCATGTGATTAACATATAATCTCCGATTAGTAGTTTTTCTTGGAGAAGACTGTATTTGTTGAAAGATGAATTTGCTTCAGTAGGTCTTTTTGTTTCAAACAGACACTGACAATCAACCAAGACACATTGTTCTAAAGAAGAAATAAGCTAAACCATCCTCTTACCGAAGCAGGAGATCAACTGTTCTCATCTATTTCTACTCTTTAACCACTTAAGGCAATTCATTTTCATTTATCACAGGAGGAGATTTGGTAGTGCAATAAAGACAAACTTGAAATCGGGTTAACCCCTTTGTTCTCACTTTCTGCCAAATGACATCAACTAGCTTAATAGAGGAAGGGTAAGCTTGGAGCATCCCTTATGACCTGGTTTCAAAGACTTCAACAGAAACTCCTAGGGAAACGTATGGTCATTTTATGCCATTTCTTTTGTTTAAAAAAATTAATTACTGGAAACTGTTTTGCCTCTTTGCACTAGTTAAGCTTTTGTTACACCAATTCGTTGGAAACATATTTTAACTTGTATATTTTTTCACTTCAAAAGCAGTCATTTTAATTCCACATCAATTGTCTCGCCATCCACTTTTCCAAATTAATTTGATTCTTTTAAATTATGTGAACATGACCTGTTCAGAATAAGAAGATTGATTTATAAAGAATACTTTTCTCTTATTTAAAAATGGAATATTTCTATATGCAGTCTTAAATATACAATAAACTATTGGTCTTAAGTAGGTCATAGCATCTATAGTAGCGTAGATTGGAACATTCAATCCATTCCAGCTTTTTTTTTCTAGTTGGAGATATTTGTGATCTAAGAACTATAGATCCCATATTAGTTTGCACATCCATTTTCAGATCTAAATGGAATCTTTTTTTAACTAATTAGATAGCCTGCCACAGGAGTTGGCTGTTATCCACCCTGGTTTTATTCTAAATGAGTTTGGAAAAACATGTGTGAATGTTTTGTGTTTATTTGGTGTGCAGATAAGACAACATCAATAGCAGAAGTATTTAGAGTGGCAACTTCTTTATTATAGACTTTTAATCCTTGCATTGGAGTTATGCTGTCCATTCTCCAGATTCCTAGCTGTCAATATGCAGTTGCTTTGACAGCATTAGGAACTTATTGATTTCAGTATGTCACCAAAGGTGGACTAGAGCCAGTTCTATATATTCTGAGAAATATTCTTTGAGGGTCAGCCAAGGATCTGGTCCTTCAAACCTTCCATAATTTTTATAAGCACCAAACTTATAGTAATAAATCCCTTACTGGTTAAAGTAACTAGAATCTTGTTTTGTGAACTGGATGTTGACTGATCCAGGTGCTAAAAAAGAACTAGGATTCACTTACACATAGTCACATATTTTTAACTACCCATCTGCAATTTCTTTTCACCTTCAAATATCTACTTGAGGATTATTTTAATTTCTGATGGAGAGTGTGTGACGGGACAAAATTCAACCTGCAACAAACCCCTATCCCTTTGAAAGTGGTGCTGTGCTCTTTCCGTACTATTTCTTGCTTGCAAGTGTCTATAAACAATTAAATAGGAAAGATAAGAATATAGAAAAATACATGACAAAATAAGACTATCTATCAATCATCTATTTATGTTTCAGTAAATTGGCAATGACATTTCCACTAAATGTGAAATAATTTGGTATGATTTTGTGACATAAAGGAAAGAGTTTTATGTCCACTTGTCAAAATGCCCTGGAATAACCGCCCCCCCCACAAGAGTGGAACCACAAAGAGAGGGTCTTTATTCACCACTAGCAGGAGGGTCATTGTGAAAGCAAGATTCCCCTTGCCTTCTGGCCATAAGCAAAAGTTTTATATGACTCAGGGTAGATGGTTGATCTAGAATAAAAGGAACAAGGAAACAAGAATGTGGTGTGTCAGAAAAAGCAGTTCTCAAAAGTAAATGGTCTAAGGGTAAGCAAGACTGGGGTAGTATGTTCTGCAGTTTCAGATGTAACAAGAAAAACTGACCGTTTAAGCAAGTTTTGGTTTTAGCAGCATGCTAGGGTCATGTTGATGGAGGAGTTGCACAAAAAATCTTAATCTTTGTGCAAACCTGAAAGAAGTTGCCAGTGTGTTTTGGGTACCTTAAATAGGTGCGTGCCTTTGTCAAAACTGAGGCAATGTACATTTAAGGTCTTTGCATTCAATTGTATGTAAAACTTACATCAAAAGAAAACATGTTTTAAATGATGAACTCTGATGATATGCAAGTTATTAATGGAACTCTACTGACGTCTGAAATTTAATTTGTAATACATCAAAAATAGGATGGAATGATGGGTGGATGGATAGAAAGATAGATAGATAATACAAGCAGTATGGTAAAATATTTGGGAAAAGAACAAACAAATTAAAGAAAGATAGAGGCTCCATAAGAGTTTCATGAATCCAATGAAGATTGAGATAAAGAAACATAAAATGGGTGGTTATATTTTGTTAGGAAGCAGGGAAGGCAGATGAGCAGCATTCATAGGAATGGTATATAAAAAGAGGTTGACTCTAGGATCAGTGTTGCCATTATCCTTTAAATAACCTTGGTGAAGTCAAATAAATGATAAAATGAAGATAATAACTTATTTCATAACTTCTCACAATTGTATTGTGAAGATGAATGTTCAAATTACTAGGCAAATATAAATTTGTATTATTCAGATTAAGTACTCCATTTAATAACACTCCAGAAACACACAAATCCAAAGCTTGCCTTTAACGCACAGATTGGAAGGTCAGAAAGTGAAGTTTTCCTCTCTAATCCTTGGAGGTTTCTTTCTCTTCTATATTAGGCTACCATTAATTGCTGATAAATGGTGGCAATTTGTTAGAAGCAGACAGTATTGTATCTAGTCAGTGGAGCAGAGGAAAGCATTATTAGGCAAGAACTCTGAGATCTGATGGAGACCAGTAAAAAACAGCATATACACAGTTTTGAAGTTAGTATCCATTAGAAAAAGAGTAGAGCATACAATACCTGTAAAATGTCAGTGAGGTACTGTACTAGCCATGCCCATAAGATTACTGACAGGAGTAAGGACCAGTGCATTCATTTCCTATTGTGGTGTAACAGGTTGCCACAATCATAGCTTGGAACATGCACTTTCATTATATGACAGTATCATGGTTCAGGAGTCCAGATACAGGTTAGCTAGGACTTTTGCTCAGAGTCTCACCAGTTACATTCAAAGTATTGGCAGAGACTACCATCTCATCTGATATTCAGAGTCCACTTCTAAGTTCTGGTGAATTTTGACAAAATTCAGTTCCTTTTGGTTATAGAACTGAGGTTCCTGTTTTCTTGGTGGCTGTAGATTAGGGGTTGTTTTCAGCCCCTACAGGTTTCCCTCATGTCCTAGCCATATACCCTTCTTGCAACGTGGAAACTTGTATCTTCAAGTTCAGCAGAAGAATCTCCTCTAGCCTGCTATGATGGATGGAGTGATCATCCCATCATATTTAGATGTCCTGTCCACACTCAAGCAGGGGAAATTGTACTGTGTATGCAGCAGGTGGCAGGAATCCTAGGGATCATCTTAGAAATTTGAGACAATGGGAAGCTATGTTGTCAATAAAATTAATATTGCCTTGATTGAGAAAACTTTAAAAAAGCCACATTCATTCAGCTTATCAAAGAAGATGAATAATTCTTGAATAGAATGAATGAAATAATACTAAAATATTAAGGCATTAATAATTCTTATAAAATAGGAAGTGTTTAAGTAGGAGAGATGTGGAGAATTGAGATTCCAAAGAAAAAAGATATACAAAAGCTGGCACTCCAGAGTTTTACAATCTATACAGAAACCTTAACAGAAGTAGTGAGGCCTTTAGAAAAAGAGCCTCGTGATCCAAACACATATCATTTGTCCATGAAGGATGTTATCACAAGTCCACTTGGTAACTCAGGAATAAGAGCTTAGTATGGTCCAGCCAACATTAAAATAGATATATTCATTCATTTATTCATTCACTCAATAAATGTGTCTTTATATGTGTCCAGATGCCTGGCACCATTTGCCATCCTTCTGGTGCTGTTAAAATATTAGACAGATTCTTATTCTCAGGGAGCTCCTTTTCTACTACAGAAAATATTTAAAGAGAAAAACAAATACAAATGTACGGGGCAAATTTTATAATGCTGTGTGTAGGAATCTCCAGCTGCATAAGAAAGAGGCACTTGACATCAATGCTCAGCTTTAGAGATGTTTTCCAAGAGATGGTGATATTTCACTGCCCTAAGTACAAGTTGAATTGAGTGGAGAAAGTATCTACAATTAGTGTTGAAGTAGAGTGAAAGATACATTCAAAGAGATGAAGTTATGACAGGCATTTAAGGGGAAAATAAAGTATGTACTTTGGCTAGAACACAGGTGGTATGACAGGCATTGGCAAAGATATGAAGAAAGAGGGAATATCCATACGTGGCTGATAAGTGGCTAAGAGAGACCTGCGTAGGAATCTTGGCTCCTTCAGTGATTTAGTAGGTGATTGGCCCAATTAGTTAAGCTCAGCTTCCTCATCTTAGAATAATGTATGTCATAGGGTAGTGTAGGCCAGAAGAGATAAGGGATATAAAGCCTCTACATAGCAGCTATCATTAACTAGGTGATTAATTAAATGCCAGGCAAAGGAAAAATTTTTGAAAAAACAAAAACAAAAATAGAGAAAAACAGTTTTTCTTATAAGATCCAATAAGGGGTTTAAGTAGGCGGAGGTGGAGTAGGTGGTAGCAACATGAGATTTGCATTTTATAAATACTGCTCTGTCAAGAGACTAGACTGTTGTTTGAAGGGAGTTGAGGCTGGAGGCAATGAGATTAGTAAGGGAAGAGTAATAGGGGTTTACGCTAAGGTAGTGGCAGTAAAGGCAGAGAGCAGGGGATGGGTTTGAGAGATATCTAGAAATAGAATCATTAAGAATTGATGATAAACTGAGAGGAAAGAACCTTGAATGATTCTTATGTGTGGTTAAATTGAGAGCAGCAGTATATACTGATAAAACAAGGTGAATTACAAAGAAAATAAAAAGATGACATATCACTTCTTATTCTCCTGATTTCACTCCAGAATGTCATAGAAGGAGATTATGCAGAATTTCACAGAGTTGGATGGTGTTGAAGAAAATGATTGGCAGAACAAAGCAGAAACTGCTGACAGGGTACAGGAGAGTATTCAAGAGTCAAAATGGGAAGGAGACTGTGATTTTGAATTTTGTGGCTGTTAAGAGTCTTTAAACACATTCCTTTGCAAAGATTATATGCAACAGCCAGGATCTTGCAGAGGAATGGAGGCAGACTGTGCCCCATGAAGGCTGGCTAGACAGTGTACTATTAAATTTTTCAAAGATGCTTGTATCCAGTATGGCACAGGTCAGAGTAGCCACCTACATAGAGACCTCAGACAATAAATGTGTCTTCAGAACACAGTGTGGCCTGGAAACTACAGGACTGAGTGAGAGTGTTCTGAAAAACTCATTTTCTCGAAACTTTCTCAAGACCCGAGAGAGAGAGAGAGGACTCTCTCTCAAAAGGACTGAGATTTAATTTTTTACACCATGGATATTAGAAGCTATTTGATTTAGGAAAAATAAAATGTTTTGTTATAATCTAATTTACAAGGACATGTAATAAGAATTATTAAATTTGGTAATTGTGAGTTGAAGTAAAAATATGAGAGGAACATGAGAGGAAGATGTTGTGAAGATGTGGAAATACATATGTGAATGTTCTGCAGGGAAGAGACACCTGGGTGGAGATAAACATTTGTGAGTCATCAGCATTTAGGTGAGAAGTAAAACATTAGGCACAAATCAATTAGATCACCCAAGGTGACAGAATGTAGATGAGACTTGAAAAAGGCCATAGACAGAAACCTCAGAAATATCTTCTTTCTATATGTGTGAAAAAGAAAAGTTACCCAAAGTTATTACCAAAAAAATCTAAAACATTGCCACTATCCTGTAAATAACCTTGGTGAGAAAGAGGAAAACCAGAAAACAAAGATGCCTTGCATCACAACTAACAAAAATATATACTCAGAAATATCAATTTGAGGGAGAATGATTCACGATGGCAGAGTAGAAGGAGGTGATCTCACTCCCTCTCACGAGAGCACTGGAATCACAACTAACTGCTGAACAATCATCAACAGGAAGACACGGGAACTCACCAAAAAAGATATCCCACATCCAAAGACAAAGGAGAAGCTGCAGTGAGACGGTAGGAGGGGTGCAGTCACAATAAAATCAAATCCCATAACCGCTGGGTGGGTGACTCACAAACTTGAGAACAATTGTACCATAAAAGTCCACCAATTGGAGTGAAGGTTCTGAGCCCCACATCAGGCTTCACAACCTGGGGGACTGACAACGGGAGGAGGAATTCCCACAGAATCATACTTGAAGGCTAGCGGTATTTGACTGCAGGACTTGGACAAGACTGGGGGAAACAGAGACTCCACTCTTGGAGAGCACACACAAAGTACTGTGCATATTAGGACCCAGGGCGAAGGAGCAGTGACCCCATAGAAGACTGAACCAGACCTACCTCCTAGTGTTGGAGGGTATCCTGCAGAGGTGGGGGGTGGCTTTGGCTCACCATGGGGACAAGGACACTGGCAGCAGAAGTTCTGGGAAGTACACCTTGGCATGAGCCCTCCCGGAATCTGCCATTAGCCCCACCAAAGAGCTTGTAGCCTCCAGTGCTGGGTTGCCTCAGGCCAAACAACCAATGGGGAGGGAACTCAGCCCCACCCATCAACAGACAAGCAGATTAAAGTTTTACTGAGCTCTGCCCACCAGTGCAACACCCAGCTCTACCACCACCAATCTCTCCCATCAGGAAGCTTGCACAAGCCTCTTAGATAGCCTCATCCACCAGAGGGCAGACAGCAGAAGCAAGAAGAACTACAGTCCTGCAGCCTGTGGAACGAAAACCACGTTCACAGAAAGATAGACAAAATGAAAAGGCAGAGGACTATGTACCAGATGAAGGAACAAGGTAAAACCCCAGAAAAACAACTAAATGAAGTGGAGATAGGCAATCCAGAAAAATAATTCAGGATAATGATAGTGAAGATGATCCAGGACCTCGGAAAAAAAAATGGAGGCAAAGATGGAGAAGATGCAAGAAATGTTTAACAAAGACCTAGAAGAATTAAAGAACAAACAAACAGAAATGAACAATACAATAACTGAAATGAAAAATACACTAGAAGGAATCAATAACAGAATAACTGAGGCAGAACAGATAAGTGACCTGGAAGACAAAATGGTGGAATTCACTGCTGCAGAAGAGAATAAAGATAAAAGAATGAAAAGAAATGAAGGCAACCTAAGAGACCTCTGGGACAACATTAAATGACCAACATTCACATTATAGGGGTCCCAGAAGGAGAAGAGAGAGAGAAAGGACCCGAGTAAATATTTGAAGAGACTATAGTCGAAAAATTCCCTAACATGGGAAAGGAAATAGCCACCCAAGTCCAGGAAGCACAGAGATTCCCAGGCAGGATAAACCCAAGGAGAAACATGCCGAGAAACACAGTAATCAAATTGACAAAAATTAAAGACAAAGAAAAATTATTAAAAGCAACAAGGGAAAAATGACAAATAACATACAAGGGAACTCCCATAAGGTTAACAGCTGATTTCTCAGCAGAAACTCTACAAGCTGGAAAGGAGTGGCACAATATATATAAAATGATGAAAGGGAAGAACCTACAACCAAGATCACTCTACAGGGCAAGGATCTCATTCAAATTTGATGGAGAAATCAAAAGCATTACAGACAAGCAAAAGGTAAGAGAATTCAGCACCACCAAACCAACTCTACAACAAATGCTAAAGGAACTTCTCTGAGTGGGAAACACAAGAGAAGAAAAGGACCTACAAAAACAAACCCAAAACAATTAAGAAAATGTTAATAGGAACATACATATCGATAATTATCTTAAATGTGAATGGAATAAATGACCCAACCAAAAGACACAGACTTGCTGAATGGATACAAAAAGAAGACCCGTATATATGCTGTCTACAAGAGACCCACTTCAGACCTAAGGACACACACAGGCTGAAAGTGAGGGGGTGGAAAAAGATATTCCATGCAAATGGAAATCAAAAGAAAGCTTGAGTAGCAATACTCATATCAGATAAAAAAGACTTTAAAATAAAGAATGTTACTAGAGACAAGGAAGGACACTACATAATGAGCAAGGTATCAACCAAGAAGTAGATATAACAATTATATATATATATATATATATATATATATATATATATATATATATATACCCAACATAGGAGCACCTCAATACATAAGGCAAATCCTAATAGCTATAAAAAAGGAAATGAATGGTAACACAATAAGAGTGGGGGAATTTAACACCTCACACCAACGGACAGATCTTTCAGACAGAAAATTAATAAGGAAACACAAGTTTTAAATGACACAATAGACCAGATACATTTAATTGATATTTATAAGACAGTCTATCCAAAAACAGCAGATTACACTTTCTTCTCAAGTGCACATGGAGCGTTCTCAAGGGTAGATCACATCTTGGGTCACAAATCAAGCCTTGGTAAATTTAAGAAAATTGAAATCATATCAAGCATCCTTCCCGACCACAGCAATATGAGATTAGAAATAAATTACAGGGGAAAAAACGTAAAAAACACGAACACATGGAGGCTAAACAAATACGTTACTAAATAACCAATAGATCACTAAAGAAATCAAAGAGGAAATCAAAAAATACCTAGAGACAGAAGACAATGAAAACGCTATGATCCAAAACCTATGGGATACAGCAAAAGCAGTTCTAAGAGGGAAGTTTATAGCAGTACAATCCTACCTCAAGAAACAAGAAAAATCTCAAATAATCTAAACTTATACCTAAAGGAACTAGAGAAAGAAGAACAAACAAAACCCATAGTTAGCAGAAGGAAAGAAATCATAAAGATCAGAGCAGAAATAAATGAAATAGAAACAAAGAAAACAATAGCAAAGATCAATAAAACTAAAAGCTGGTTCTTTGAGAAGATAAACAAAATTGATAAACCTTTAGCTAGACTCATCAAGAAAAAGAGGGAGAGGACTCAAATCAGTAAAATTAGAAGTGAAAAAGGAGAAGTTACAACAGACACCGCAGAAATACAAAGCATCCTAAGAGACTACTACATTTTATTGGCAACTCTATACCAATAAAATGGACAACCTGGAAGAAATGGCAAATTCTTAGAAAGGTATAATCTTCCAAGACAGAACCAGGAAGAAATAGAAAATATGAACAGACCAATCACAAGTAAGGAAATTGAAACTGTGATTAAAAATCTTCCAACAAACAAAAGTCCGGGACCAGATGGCTTCACAGGTGAATTCTATCAAACATTTAGAGAAGAGCTAACACCCATCTTTCTCAAAATCTTCCAAAAAATTTCAGAGGCAGGAACACTCCCAACCTATTCAATGAGGCCACCATCACTCTGATACTGAAACCAGACAAAGATACTACAAAAAAAAGAAAATTACAGACCAATATCATTGATGAATATAGATGCACAAATATCCTCAACAAAATACTAGCAAACAGAGTCCAACAACACATTAAAAGGATCATACACCATGATCAAGTGGGATTTATCTGAAGAATGCAAGCATTTTTCAATATATGCAGATCAGTCAATGTGATACACCATATTAACAAACTGAAGAATAAAAAACATATGATCATCTCAACAGATGCAGAAAAACCTTTTGACAAATTTCAACATCCATTTATGATAAAAACTCTCCAGAAAGTGGGCATAGAGGGAACCTACCTCAACATAATAAAGGCCACATATGACAAACACACAGCAAACATCATTCTCAATGGTGAAAAACTGGAAGCATTTCCTCTAAGATCAGGAACAAGACAAGGATGTCCACTCTCACCACTATTATTCAACATAGTTTTGGAAGTCCTAGCCATGGCAGTCAGAGAAGAAAAAAGTAATAAAAGGAATACAAATTGGAAAAGAAGAAGTAAAACTGTCACTGTTTGCAGATGACATGATACTATACATAGATAATCCTAAAGATGTCACCAGTAAACTACTAGAGTTAATCAATGAACTTGGTAAAGTGGCAGGATACAAAATTAATGCACAGAAATCTCTTGCATTCCTATACACTAAAAATGAAAGATCAAAAAGAGAAATTAAGTATACAATCCCATTCACCACTGCAACGAAAAGAATAAAATACCTAGGAAGAAACCTACCTAAGGATGTAAAAGACCCATACTTAGAAAACTATAAGACACTGATGAAAGAAATCAAAGATGACAAACAGATGGAGAGATATACCATGTTCCTAGATTGGAAAAATCAATATTGTGAAAATGACTATATTACCCAAAGCAATCTACAGACTCATTGCAATCCCTATCAAATTACCAATGGCATTTTTTTACAGAACTAGAACAAAAACTCTTAAAATTTGTATGGAGACACAAAAGACCCCGAATAGCCAAAGCAATCTCGAGTGAAAAAAACGGAGCTGGAGGAATTAGACTCACTGATTTCATACTATACTACAAAGCTACAGTAATCAAGACAATATGGTACACCTCACAAAAACAGAAATATAGATCAATGGAACAGGATAGAAAGCCCAGAGATAAACCCACACACCTATGGTCAACTAATCTATGACAGAGGAGGCAAGGATACACAATGGAGAAAAGACAGCCTCTTCAATAAACGGTGCTGGTAAAAGTGAACTGTTACATGGAAAAGAATGAAATTAGAACACTCCCTAACACCATACACAAAAATAAACTCAAAATGGATTAAAGACCTAAATGTAAGACCAGACAGTATAAAACTGTTAGAGGAAAACATACGAAGGACACTCTTTGACATAAATCACAGCAAGATCTTTTTTGATCCACCTCCTAGAGTAATAGAAATAAAAACAAAAATAAACAAATGGGACCTAATGAAACTTAAAAGCTTTTGCACAGCAAAGGAAACTATAAACAAGAAGAAAAGACAACCCTCAGAATGGGAGAAAATATTTGCAAATGAATCAACAGACAAAGGATTAATCTCGAAAATATATAAACAGCTCATGCAGCTCCATATTAAATAAACAAACAACCCAATCCAAAAATGGGCAGAAGACCTAAATAGACATTACTCCAAAGAAGACATACAGATGGCCAAGAGGCACATGAAAAGATGCTCCACCTCACTAATATTAGAGAAATGCAAATCAAAACTACAATGAGGTATCACCTCACACCAGTTAGAATGGGCATCATGAGAAAATCTACAAACAACAAATGCTGGAGAGGGTGTGGAGGAAAGGGAACTCTCTTGCACTGTTGATGGGAATGTAAATTGAAACAGCCACTATGGAGAACAGTATGGAGGTTCCTTAAAAAACTAAACATAGAATTACCTTATGACTCAGCAATACCACCACTGGGCATATACCCAGAAAAAAACATAATTCAAAAAGACATATGCACCCCAATGTTCACTGCAGCTCTATTTACAATAGCCAGGTCATGGAAGCAATCTAAATGCCCACTGACAGATGAATGGATAAAGAAAATGTGGTACATATATACAATGGAGCATTACTCATCCATAAAAAGGAACGAAATTGGGTCATTTGTAGAGATATGGATGGATCTAGAGACTGTCATACGGAGTGAAGTAAGCTAGAAAAAGAAAAAGAAATATTGTATATTAACACATATATGTGCAATCTAGAAAAATGGTACAGATTAACCTGTTTGCAAGGCAGAAATAGAGAAACAGATGTAGAGAACTAAAGTATGACCAACAAGGGGGAAAGCAGGGGTCGGGGGATTGTGTTGGTGGGAAGAATTGGGAGATGGGGATTGACATATATGCACTAATATGTATAAAATAGATAACTAATAAGAACTTGCTGTATAAAAAATATAATTAAATTTTAAAAATATATTTTAATTTGATTTAGTAATGAGACACCAATTAGACAGGTCTAAATTTTCCCCACCATTTAAACTGTTGTTATAGGTCATGTTAGCAGTAAAATATAAGTTCAGGTAATTACTCATATAATTTTCTTCCCAGTAATTTTAGAAAGTAGGTTCTCTTCTGTATCATATTTATATTTCAGGAAACAGAACCTTGGTGGAACATGATAATTTTCAAAGTATCTCACAGTTAATTTGAGGCTTGGATTTGAATCTCTTTTAGTAGGGCTCAAATGAGAGAGACTACTGGATGAGGTTAAGCCTGCTGTGAAATCTGCTCTGCCAGTTGGGCCATATTATGTAAGAGGTGACAAGGAGGATGGGGATGCTAAGTGGAATCTTTTTCAGGCCCCAGTAAGAAAGTGGCATAAAGACCCTGTAATGGTTAATTTCATGTGTCATTCCCTCATAATAAGTCTCTTCCTATGTATCTGTATCTCTATCTCTGTCAGTCAGATTGGTTCTGTTACTCTGGAGAACTCTAATATAGACCTCCAAGGTTCTGTAGCAAAACCATGTCCTCCATGACAGAGAATCAATCACTCTTGAAAACAGCTACTGCTTTCTAGTAGGGTCTATAAGTCAAGTGATGATTGGAGTTTTTCACCATGAGCTGGGTTTTCACAGATCCACTGAGTCATTAAGTTTGGAGATGTTTTGTCCCGCATGGGCTGCTGTAACAAATTACCATAGACTGGATGGGTTAAACAAGAAACATTTATTTCTCACAGTTCTGAGGCTAGAAGTCCAAAATCAGGTTACCAGAATGGTCAAGTTCTGGTGAGAGCTTTCTTTCTGGTGTACGGATAGCTGTCTTGATATTGTATCCTCACATGACGGAGAGAGAGAGAGATTAACATTATTCCTCTTCTTATAAAGAAACTAACCCCCATATGGGGGTTGCATTTTCATA
This sequence comes from Balaenoptera acutorostrata, assembly GCF_949987535.1. Taxonomy (NCBI): domain Eukaryota; kingdom Metazoa; phylum Chordata; class Mammalia; order Artiodactyla; family Balaenopteridae; genus Balaenoptera; species Balaenoptera acutorostrata. The sequence goes on from NC_080081.1 coordinate 19,341,239, forward strand.
ATTCAATTGCTTCCCAAAGGCCCCACCTCCTATTACCATCCTATTGGAGTTAGGATATCAACATATGAACTTTGGCGGACACAAGTGTGCAGTCTGTAATGAGTGGGAACTGCAATAATCTACTGTATGATAGAAAGGTACATCCAGGCCCAGACAAATTCGGACATCAAAAATAAATCATATGGACAAGAGGCCCGGGTTCTTGTAACATCAGTCTGTTGAATTGGTGCCTTTTTCTCAACTCACACTTATGGACACATAATGGCTTTCCTAGGACCAATCATCAGAAGAAGAAAAAGTTGGGCCTGGTTTACTCACACAGGGATTTACATGACATGTTGATACTAGGGATAGACCTATTTAAGGATTTTGCCTGAAATATGGTGGAAAAGGATATAGGCAGAACTGAAGTGTGGTAATAATAGACGTTCACTTTGAATTCAAGGAGAAGGGCCGAAGATATAGGTAAATATGGAGTCTTAGACAGTAGCACATATGTTGCCTAGTACAAGTGCTTGGAAGGAAAAAGAAAAAAAAGAGAGAGAAAGAGACAAGGACATTTTGAAAAGAGTGATATGTGTTTCTAAGCTCTCAGTGTGCAGACATTTTGCTCTCCAGGAAGTAAAAAGAGGCACACAATAGCCAAGAGATTGGAGTGACTCGCTCTGTTGAATGTTAGCAATCCTCCCCCTTTCGTCACTCTAGTGCCGACGCAAAAGGCTCATGAATGAACTAGCCATGGCAGTTGGTTTGAAGGAAAACCTAGGCTAAGTCAAATAATCTTTTAAATTGCAGTGTCACCTGGGCCCTCCCAAGGAACATAGTCAGATGGTGGCTTCTCTTGTTTCACGTAAAAGTTGGTTAATATCTTCACCTCCTTAGTTTCTCAACCGTTTGTAATACTACTACATCAAAGCATTTCTGTCCAGTCCACCTCATTTACTCTAGGTCATCATCATATTCAAGCTTCAAGAAATCATTCCAGGGCTTCCCTGGTGGCGCAGTGGTTGAGAGTCTGCCTGCTAATGCAGGGGACACGGGTTCAAGCCCTGGTCTGGGAGGATCCCACATGCCACGGGGCAACTGGGCCCGTGAGCCACAACTACTGAGCCTGTGCGTCTGGAGCCTGTGCTCCGCAACAAGAGAGGCCATGATAGTGAGAGGCCCGCACACCGCAATGAAGAGTGGCCCCCGCTCGCCGCAACTAGAGAAAGCCTTCACACAGAAACGAAGACCCAACACAGCCAAAAATAAATAAATAAATTAAAAAAAAAGAAAAAAGAAAAGAAATCATTCCAGCAGCATATTAGGACAGTTCCAGACATCCTTCCTAGGAAATTAAATCTCGTGTTAATGGAGAATGTTCTTATGTCAGTAAAGTTTTCCGCATCTAAGTTTACATTCTGCCACCCTAGAACCGCTATCATCCGGAAGTTCTCCCATACTGTTCAATGGATTTCATCCAAATATGTACTTGTAATGTCCTGGAATCCCTCTGAAGTTTAAACTATTTCTTACTTACTAGGGACTCTCTCCACTGAGACTGAGTTGAGACCAACGTGAATTATTGTCTGGACCCAATTAGGGAAGGCAAGGAAGAATCATGAGGAGGCCAAGTGTTATTTTGTAAATCACCTGCTTCAGATGTGATTCTGAAAGTGTTTAGATAAGGAGAACCTGCTCTTCACAAAAAATAAAAGAACTACTTTGCCAGCAGAAATTTCAAGAAAACTCAAGATTCTCAGACTCTGCTATCCAGATTTTCCCATGTAAGATTAAGGCTATTCTTACCTATCATGACACTCTCTTTGACATAGAATATCTGTCATGGCTGAACGTGCAATCTCTCATTGAGCTTTCCTATCTTCATTTGATCCTGAGGCTGATTTTCAGCACAGACTGTCCTGAAGCTGCAAGAGTTTGGGGTTTTCTTAAATGCTGCTAGGAACTCTCCCGACTTTTAGAGTGTGCCTTGACTTGATAGTTGGTTAACCTGAACTTGTCATTTCCTTAAGGCTTCCAAAGCAGTCACATAAAGCCAGGCAGCTTCACAGTTCTTATACTCATCATTGCCTTGTGATGTTCAAGGATCATAACCCAAATGGATTTAAAAAAAAAAAGAGGGGTCAGGACTTCCCCGCTGGTGCAGTGGTTAAGAATCCGCCTGCCAATGCAGGGGACACAGATTCGATCCCTGGTCTGGGAAGATCCCACATGCCACGGAGCAGCTGAGCCCGTGCGCCACAACTACTGAGCCTGCGCTCTAGAGCCCGCGAGCCACAACTACTGAAGCCCGTGTGCCTAGAGCCCATGCTCTGCAACAAGAGAAGCCACCACAATGAGAAGCCTGCACACCGCAACAAAGACCCAACACAGCCAATAAATAAATAAATAAATAAATTTATTAAAAAAAAAGAAGGGTCATAAATCACTGAAAAAAGTAATACAAATAAATTATCATTACAGGTACTATCATTGATAAGACATATTAAGAATAACTTCAGGGCTTCCCTGGTGGCGCAGTGGTTGAGAATCTGCCTGCCAATGCAGGGGACACGGGTTCGAGCCCTGGTCTGGGAAGATCCCACATGCCACGGAGCGACTGGGCCCGTGAGCCACAATTGCTGAGCCTGCGCGTCTGGAGCCTGTGCTCCGCAACAAGAGAGGCCGCGATGGTGAGAGGCCCGCGCACCGCGATGAAGAGTGGTCCCCACTTGCCACAACTAGAGAAAGCCCTCACACAGAAACGAAGACCCAACACAGTCATAAATAAATAAATAAATAAATAAAAAAGAACGTGAATTAAAAAAAAAAAAAAAAGAATAACTTCAAAGCAACAGTTTTTTTTTATTTTGCTTTTTTTACTTTATTTTGCTTTTTTTACTTTAGATTTTTAAAATATATTAAGTCATATTTTACATGTAGTAAAATGCACCCTTTTATAGTGTACAGTTCTGTGAGTTTTAACAATTGTATACAGTCATGTCACCATGACCACAATCAATATATGGAATAGTTCCATCAGTCTCTGAAATTCTTTCAAACCTCCTATCCTGAATCCCAGCCCCTCACAAACACTGTCCCTATAGTTACATGTTTTCCAGAACGTCATGTAAGTGATACCATATAGTGTGTAGCCTAGTGGATTCTTTCACTTAGCATAATGCAGTTGAGATTCATGTATGCTATTGCAAATGCCAATGTTTTATTCCCTTTTATTTCTGAATAGAATTCCATTGTATGAATACATGAAACCTTTGAGTTGCTTCTACTTGTATCACAATAAGTTTTCCAGTTAGCATGAAATGGACTAATTTTATGGAAAACACATGCTTTGTCAAAAAATAGAAAATTAAAAAGTATGAGTAGTTCTAAATAGTTTTATATCTTTTTTTTTTTAATTTCACAAAGTAAATTACAGGCCCAAATATGTTCACTAGTGACAGTCTAAATAGTTAAAGAAAAAATAATGCTAATCTTACACAGTTATTCCAAGGAATAGAAGAGAAGAACTATTTCCAATTCATTTTATGAGGCAGCAAAAAATAATAGCAAAATCAGACAAGCATATTAAAATATAGAGACATTAAAGGCCAATATCTTTCATGAACACAAATGTAAACACTCTTTTAAAATATCTAAAGCACATTAACAAAACAGATCCAGCAGTATCCAAAAGGAGTAATATATAATGGTTAAGTGGAATATACTATCGGGTTATAAGGTTGTTTTAACATTTGAAATTCAGTAAGTATAACTTACCACATTAACACATATCAATATGTTAATACCAAACATATTGATGTTTAAATGTAATATTAAATGTATTAGCGTGTTTTAATGTAATAATAAATGTATTAATGTATCTTAAATGTACTAGTGTGTTAAAACCAAAGGAGGTCCTTTGGTTCATCTCAATAGATACAGAAAGCATCACTTGAAAAATTCAACACTTATTTATCATTTTTTTTAAGTCTAAGTAAAATAAAATAGGATAATAATCACTTCTCTTCTTCTGTTAGTTCAGGAACAAGACACATATCACCACTTCAAATTGATATTATACTGGCATTCCTACCCAGTGCAATAAGGCAATAAAAATAAATAAAATATATAAATGTCTGAAAGTAAAAATAAAACTAATATTATTTACAGGGATAGAATGATATTGGATTGGCCAAAAAGTTCGTTCGGGTTTTTCCAGACCATCCGCACAAACTTTTTGGCCAACCCAATACATGCATAAAATCCAAAGGAACCTATAAACATTTAGAATCAATGTTAATTTAGCAAGGTTGCTGGATGTGAACCTAGTATTCAAAAATCAACTGAATTTCTTATATTGGCAACAAACAGTCAGAAAATCAATGTAAAAATATAATTTCCAAATATACCGTATAGCATTGTTAATTATAGTCATCAATTATATCTCAGTAAAACTTGAAAAATATATATATTTTTTTAGTATCACCAAAACTTCGAACACATAAAATTTTAAACGACAGAAGCAGTATCTTGAGAGTTCCTGTGGCTTAACATACTGATATTTTATCTTTTAAAAAAAATTCATCTAGTGGTGTGTAGTTATATCTCATGGTTTTAATTTTTATTTCCCTTATTTGTAATTGTATTAAGTGTATTTTATGAGTTTTTGTGCCATTTCTTTTATGTATGTGATATCTTTTCATATCATTTGCCTATTTAAAGAAAACTTACTTAAAATATAGTAAACATAATAGCAGTGTTGATAAATAAAATGTATATGAGGCACCACATCAATGTGTGGACTAAATTTGCTTATAAATTGAATAGACTGCAATCAGTGATAGAACACATAAACATACAAAACAGGGGACATTAGTATTTAGAGCCATTTTATTATGAAATTATTTGCCTATTCTGAAAGATGCCTTGGGGTTTGAGTAGGGCTTTGGCAGCCTTAGTGTCTCACGAGACAGAAGTTGGTTTCTGATGTTAAAATGCTAAGATATGGACATTTACATAACTCTAGTTATGTTTGAGAGTGTTAACTTCAAGAAGTTAGAATGTTCACAATTTCAGCTCAAAACTAGAAAATATAATGAAGATAAGGCCAATTTTAAAAAGAATAGATATACATTCATGCTACAAATTGTCTCTAATATAAATTTGAAGATCGAATTAATGAACTAAAAGAGACTCCCTAATTTAACTTGAATAATGCAACACTGAAAGACAAAACAATGAAAAATTAAGAAGACAGGGTAAGAAATATAAAGGATATAGTGAGAAAATCTAACATAACTTGAATCACAGTCCAGAAGGAGAGATGATAGAAGTCTGGAACAGAAGTAATACTTAAAGAGAAAATAACTAAGAATTTTCAAAGCTTCATCAAAGATAGCAAGCCACAGATTTAAATTGTTAAATTCATGTAGGAAAAACAGCATTTACAAAGGATGTGATGTACAGCCATGTTTGAGTAACTTATGCAAACTTGTCTTCCTCTCAGAGCAACTATAAAACTGGAAAAAAAAATATGAGAAAACTTTTTTTCAGATATTGGACCATACACATGCAGATCAGTCTTGTTGAACTGAGAAGGCTGAGGTCAGATTTTGGTGCTGCTTAAGCTAGAATTTATAGGGAGAATACGGGAGAGGATAGAACTGCACAGAATTGAAGCTCCAAGGGTAAGTGGGCATTACCAGTGGTTCTTGACTGAGGAATTAGCTGCACATGTGCAAGGTGAATTTCCCTAAGGCTTATGGATGAGCTGCTTCGGAAGGACTAGGAACTGAACAGAGGTGCCAGAGGTCATCCGGGACTGCGAGGAGCAGGAATTCTGTCCCAGCCTTGTTAGACTTACTGAGTACATTGGGCATTCAGTAGAGGCTTCAGAAAGGCCATGCCTTAGGAGTAAGGACGTATGTCCTAGTATAAGGAAAAACGATTAAGGATATCACCAAAATAGGCAAGTCTCAACAAAAACTACAACCACTCAGAGAGGGTTAAGGAGATCCTCTAATAAATTTGGTAGTTTAATTCTTGATAAATTTAAAACATTTAATGGACAGTATATATTGTAAAAGGACCAAATGGGAAATATAGAAAAATACAGTATCAGAAATTAATAATTTATTAGTTGAACATAACAGTAGATGGGAGATGGCAGCAATAAGAGAGTCAATAAACTTAGAGAGATTGGTAGGAGTTGTCTAATTACTAGGAAAGGGAGAAAAATAATGAAAAACAAACAGCCTCAGTGACACTCAGAGAGAAAAGAGAGAGAAATATTTAAAGAAAGAATGGTCAAAACAAATTCCTCAAATTTAGTTTAAAGCATCAAACTACATTTCCGAGAAGCTTGATTAACCCTAAGCATTTTAATACAAAGAATAATATACCTAGACACATCGTAGTCAAAAGCTGAAAGTAAAATAAGAAGAATAAATCGTGAAAGCACCCGAAAGTGGCAGTGAAGAGACATATTACATGTAGGAAAACAACAAAATGAATAATGGTTGACTTCTCATTAGGAACAGTAGGGAATAGAGATTAATTGAAAAACATGTTTAAATTGCTGAGCAATGAAACAAAAAAAAAATCTATCAACTTAGTATTCCGTATTTAATGAAAATGTTCTCCAAAAATGATAGTAAATATATTTTCAGATAAACCAAATCTGATAGGACTTGAGGCCAATAGACTTGCACTGAAATAAATGTGAAGATTTCTTCAAGATGAAGGGAAATAGAACCAGACGGCTACTTGAATGTACAGTAAATATAGAAGAATACGAGAGATTGTAAATATGTGCAAGTATAAAAGACTATTCTTAATTTCCTTAAAAGACATCTGCATGTTTAAGACAAAAAAAATTAATGTAGGGTTTATAATACATGTAGAAGTAAAATGTATCAATTTATAGCCAAAAAAACACCCCAGTAACAATTAGAATTATACTTTTGTAGGGTTTTCTTTGTATTTTATGTAAGTTGTCATAACATTAATTCTAATGAGATTTTATAGGTTAAGGGTACATATTGTAAACTCTAGAGGAGTCTTTCTCCGCCAAGGGTTTGCAGGAAAATTAAGCTCTAGAGAAAATTATTTGTATCACTATTTTCTACATTCTTATATGGTTGATACATAGCTAATACTGTTAGAGTTACATAGGAGATAAATTAATTCATTATATAGTCAGTGCCTTAGACCTTGGAACTTACTTCTCTCACAGGAGCTGGTTGAGAAAAACTGAGGTAGCTAAAAAACAAAACAAAACAAATTATATTCTTACTCTACATACTCTTCATGGGTGATTTATTAATTTCTGAAACTTCAACTAGTATGCATTAATTCATATCTCCCCAGTATACGACAGCACACATTTGTGTTTAAAACTTCACACTACCATTGTCACTTACCTATTAAATATTTACCTTTGCACTCAAAACCTATATATATATAAAACATGCCACACCATTTTATTCTCCAAATATAGTTCCTAGGTTTCTTATCTCAGAGAATGACAAAACTCTCCATGCAGTTGCACAAGCCAGGTACTTAGTCAGTGCCCTTCCCTACTGCTCACCTCTTCCTCATCTGGGATCTCATAGTTGCAAGACCTAGACCATGTAGCAGTTGTTGAGAAGCAATGTTCTGAATAGTTTTCTGAGGTGCACACCTGTGCAATTGTAAAAATATTGTAGAATAAGAGTTAAGTTTACCTGTTTGGCCCTGAATCATTATTATACAAATGCTCTTAACAATGTGATATAATTTTAGAAGTCCAGTGTGCTATCCATTGCACTACAGAGCCAGGCTGTGATATAATTTTTGTTTAATAGTGCATGGACTACAGCTAGTAGAAGGAACCCACTTAAAACACTGAGGTGCAGTCCCCCCCCCACACTAACTATGCTAGTGATACTTACAGAAGTTGAGGTGTCTTTCCTGGGGAGATAAGAGAAACAGCTCTCTAATTGGAACCCCCAGGTGTACCATAGTTTTCTTCAATGTATTATGGTTTGTTTTTTGTTTTATTTTGAGTTTTTGTTAAGAAACCTGTTTCACAAACATGTTTGGAATTGTTTTAATGTCTTAAGACATTTAGTTCATCCAGCAAGTTACAGATGTAGCTTACACTAGATGAAAAAGATCTGATGATCACTTTATGAGAAAGAATATTTTAGGGTGGACAGAATGGAAAAGTACGCATTCCTCAGCCAAATCAATGAACTTAATGGGTATTCTAGGTAGAAGAATTTATTGCCACAATAAGGGAAATTTTACCATCAAACAGAAATACTTTAATCATATTCCTTATCCTATTATCTAAATGAGTATACTGTGAATAGAAAGTAATTAGGGATACACAAGCTCAATTTAACACACCTTGATTTTACTCCTTGTCTTCTAATGCCATTTGATGTGAATGTGCCTAGAATCCCCCAGGTAAAAGATATTATGGGCCCTATAAAATTAATTAACCAAAAGAAAAATCTAATTGATTAGGGGATTGAAGAGACATTACTACTCATTAGATAATACAAGTCCTGGCAGTCACAGATGCATCCATTTGTCCATTTTCTATGTTAAATTAAGTAATCAAGGTTTATGTGGCTGGATTGTAAATATAAATATTTGTCCTTTTTCTAAGAACAAATTTGTCCTTGCATTAAATTATAACCCTTGATTGCTAAAGTTCAACTGGACTGGAAAGGGGAAAATGGAGATATATTGATGCCCGAGTAAAGGGGTCAAATAAACTATAGTCTTTTGACAAAACCATGTGACATGTGATAGAGGATAAATCTCTTCCTAGTGGGTCAAATTAAGGTTTGAGTGAGGTTAAGCTTCTTGCTGACAGAAAATCTACCAGTTTCTCTCACAGTCTGTGTAATGGCTTTGACTAGAAATTCAGCTATGCCTGAGTTAATGAGTGGCACTGCCACTGCTGTGACTGTCATCTGACCAAATGCCTTTGGTGGAGTTTCCAAGTGGCAAGAGGCCAAACACATGAACCCAAAGACCCGGTGTTTGTGCCTGGAATAAAAGAAAATGGAGCAGCTGGTTTGGCTCTCACTCATGCTCTGATCCTCTCAGAGAAGTGCTGAAGGACAATCAAAAACAGGTGAGGGGCTACTGTCTGGTCAGAAAAGCCATGCAAGTTACATCGCAGCCTGATTTTCAAAGTGGCTGCAGCAAATTGACAAACACCTATCATCTCAAAGGGAAATTTTGCATAACTTTCCAAACTCTGTGATTGAAGATTGACTTCACCTTCAGTTGAAACAGAATCAAAATCTACTGACTATGCATCTTCATGCTGGTTTAACCGTACATTGGAATCTGATCAGTTGTTCTCCACCACAATCCAGTGACCACTTACAAAACAAGACTTAAAAAATCCTGAAATGACAACTAAAGACCACTATTTGAAAGTCTAAAAAGGAAAAGAAAGACTGCTCCCTTAAGAAGACTAACCCAGAAATAAAACTTTTTTTGTGAGTGTGAGTGTGTTATGACTGAACATTCAGATGTGATAAAGCCTCTGATATCCTGATAATATTTATAAATGAGAAACTTTCTAAATGAGATGAAAACAATAACAAGAAAGAGTACTGAAACCAGTACCTTGGTATGTTAAGCACTGTGTCAAATAGAGGTGGTTAAGAAAGGCATGGGGTGATGTTATCTTGCTAAATTGATTTTGAAAGATCCAAGTGCCTTGTTCCAAAATAATAACTTCTTATGTAAAATAGGACATATGTAATCTCGGTATCCTTCCCATGTAGATCCTATGACTTGTGATATTATTGATCTCACTGTTCTATACATCATCAGGATATACAGTTCTTTGTGCCAGCATTTAAAATGAATTTCTAAATCATATGTGTTTGGCTACTGCACTAATGAATCAAGAATTGAAAGATGTTGAAAATAATGTAATTGTGAATAGAATAGCCGTGGATTATTTGTTTTCTTAGAACAGGGTCACATTTTTATTTGGTATTTAGAATTGAGTCACATTGTAAGTATTATAAACATGGATTTCTTCAAGTAGCTGATGATTTTAATCCTGATGAACAAGACATTACAACACTCGTTCTGACAGAACTCTAGAAACTAGAAAACTAGCATGTAGCTTTGTATCTGTACAATCATAAGAAAAAATAATTAAGAACATTGTACACCTGCTGAGACATGAATTTTTGTTATAAAAAATGCTCATAACAATCTACCATAATGTGTACTAGATCACATACATCTGCTAATTGATAAAACAGATCTAGGATTTTCTGGAAAGGCTTTTGTGCTACTTGGCTTAGGTTGCATAGGGACGGTGAAATTTATCTGCTGGCAAAAAAATTTAAGCAGCTCTCTAATAGGAGCCACCATTTATTTATTCTGTGATTCTGCATCTCTTCAATATTTTGTATTATTTTCTGTCAAATGCCTAACATTTTGCAGGTACTTTTGTAAAAGGTTGGGGGAAACAATCAACAGAGGTCAGAATTTAAAGAAAGTAGTTTGGGAACATTGCAGTGAGGGAATGAAAAAGGGATCAAAGGGAGGCAGGGAAAAACACTTGTGAAATGATACAGGCCCACTAAAATACTGAGACTTACTCGTAAGAGTATAGACTGTCCTCCCCCCTTCCCCACACCTTTCAAACAACACCAGCAAAGCTCCAGTATAATAACAGTGGATTACAGATGAAAGAGCTGCATGATACAGACTCTTTCTGAGAAGGAATACTTAGGAAGTCCAAAGTCAAGAGGGGAGACACAAGGACAAACAAGGACACTAGAGGAATTTGAAGATTCTGGCATCTGTAGCTATGGAGAAATGTTAAACACAACCCAGCTTCTAGCCATATTAACATAAAATTTCATGCTGAAGGCCTGTTTACCTCAGTTCCTATTACCCAATATATCATGTCCAACTTTTAACAAAAAAATAAAAGACATGCTAAAAAGCGAGAAAAAAACAATCTGAAGATCACAAGCAAGCAAAACAACCAGACTTAGTTATGACACATATTGGAATTACCAGACAGAGGGTTTTAAATAATTATAATTATTCTGTTAAGGGATCTAATTGAAAAAACAGACAATGTGAGAAAACAGATGGATAATGTAAGCAAAGAGATGTAAATTCTAAACAAAAAAGAAATCAATAACAAAGGAAATCCTAGAAGTCAAAAACATAGTAACTAAGAAATGAAGAATACTTTTAATGAGCTCTTCAGTAGACATGACATGGCTGAGGAAAGAATCAGTGAGTCAGAGATGCATTAAGAGAAATTTTCCAAGCTGAAGAGCAGAGAGAAAATAATAATAAAGAGAAAGAGAGAAAAAAAGATGGAAGAAAGAAAGGAGAAAGGAGAGAGGAAGGAAGGAAGAAAGGGAGGGAGGGAAGGAAGGAAGAAAGGAAAGAAGGAATGGAGGGGAAGGGAGCAAATAAGACATATTTTAAGGAGTAAGAGATGAGAACTGTCTTCTCTAAAATTAAAGACAGACACAAAACCACAGATCCAGGAAGCTCAGAAAACAGCAAGCAAAATAAAAAACAAAAGAAACACATATAGGAGTATCATATTCAAACTTCAGAAAAGCAACGACAAAAAGAAAATCTTGAAAGAAGTGAGGGGTGGTGAATGGGGATCCTGTAGAGGAATAAGAGTAAGAATTACAACAAACTCCTTGTCAGAAACTATGAGAGGAAAGAGTGGAGTCAAATGTTTAAAGTGTTGGTATAAACAAGCAAAAACACTGACCTAGAATTCTATATCCAGCAAAATTATCCTTCAGAGTTTCAGGAGGAATAAAGACATTCTCAGCCAAAAGCTGGGGTAATTCATCATGAGAAGATGTGCCCAACAAGACATGTTAAAGAAGTTATTTAGGCAGAAAAAAATGATATAGGTCAGAAACTTGCATCTAAATAAATAACGAGCATCAAAGAAGGATTAAATAAAGATAACATAAATAATTATATGTTAACTTTTTCCTAATTGATCTAAAGTATAACTGTATAAATTAATAATAGTAATATATTGGGTAATGTGAAACGGCTAAGTGAAATGTCAAAAGAGACAGAAGAATTAAGAATACTCTATTTTAAGGTGTCTCCACTATACTCTTTAAATGTGAACTGCACATAGTGAATTCAATACAAATATCACAGTATAGAAAGTGGTTAAAAAAAAAAAAAGGACAGGGGAGAAACATGACAGACACTACCTCAACCAGGCAGTCAAGGTATATATCAGTAATATTGATTCAGGTTGATAATTTGTATCTTTTATATGATGTGATAAAATGGCATTTCACCTGTGTGGTTTTCTGCCCCCAAACTCATAACCCAGGTGTAATCATGAGAAAAACATCAAGCAATTCTTCTTTGAGGGATATTCTATGAACTGCTTCAGCGAGTAATACTCAGAATTGTCAAGGTCATCCAAACCAAGGAAAGTCTGAGAAAATATCATAGCCAAGAGGAACCCAAGGAGACATGATGACTAAAAGTAGTGTGATATCCTGGACAGAATCCTAAATCAGAGAAAGATCATCAGGGTAAAAAAAAAAAAAAAACTAAGGAAATATGAATAAAGTATGGATATAGGTTAATAATAATGTATCAATATTGGTTTAAATAATTCTGACAAATATGCCATACTAATGTAAGATATTAACAATAGGCCAGACTGGGTTTGTGAATACATGAACTCTGTCATATCTTTTCAACTTTTCTGTAAATCTAAAAGTTTTCTAAAATAAATTGTTTATTTAAAAACTGAATGAGGACTATTTTCCTACTTCCAGTGGAACAACATTAAAGCAGCCAAACTAGTGAAAATCAGGGCTCCGTAGCCTAATGGCAGGAGGAAATGGCATGTTAGAAAGATTAATATCAATAAAGTATGTCTCTTCCTTCTTTAGAGGATGTATTCTGAGCCCTCTAGAGAGCTTATCTCCTCAAATTTGAACAAGTAAGCAAAGACTTAGACTCAACAGAGATAATATAATAGTCCAATAAATTCACTCACTGAAAATAAGAGCATTCTGTAATGGGACCAATAGTAAGAGATTTGGGAAGACATGGGGAGCAGTGATTCATTTATATTTGACAGAGAGTTGCACTGTGTATCAAATGTACTACAAAAATCTGCCCCTTTCACTTTACTAAAATTTTAGTAGTAAGTACTAATTTTGATTAGTTGATGGAGTTCAAGAAAATTGGAAAAAACTATTATTTGTGCTTCATTGTTACTATTATGTATGACATAGAGCTAAATTTTGCTAATCCTGAATGATCTGAAGTTTTGGATGTGTATGAATCTAGGATTTGACAGAGCTTTGAATTTTTTTAATTAATTTTTATTGGAGTATAGTTGATTTACAATGTGTTAGTTTCAGATGTACAGCAAAGTGAATCAGTTATACATATATGTATATCCACTCTTTTTTTTATTATATTCCCATATAGGTCATTACACAATATTGAATAGAGTTTCCTGTACTATACAGTAGATTCTTTTTAGTTATCTATTTTATATGGATCTTTGAATTTGAGTCTTGTGCTCTGAGGTTCATTTAAGAGTTACTTAGTTATCAGTGTTTAAAACTAGATAACAACCCAGCAACCATACTAACACATCATTGTGCTGATTGTATAAATATCATTTAGAAAGAAAACCTTTGTTGTTACTTCTGAATTTGGGGGAGATATGCTACTTTTATCTACAAGTACTGGCAGTACCTTATAATTTAAAATTATATCTGTTGCATTGAAAGTATTGATGTCTGGATTACAAAATTATACACCATTGGGGGAAAATGGGTTTAAAATTTCTTCTACACATAAATCACGTTTCTATGAAAAATCATGCAAAATTTAAAAGAAGGGACAAAATACAAATTGCATCTTTTGAGAAAACTTGAAAGCTACTAAGACAGCAAGCATCAGATTGGAAGGATTCCAGAGAAAAAGGAAGTAACTTGGAGTATTTCCTACATTCTATATCATCTAAGAAATCAAGCACAAAATGGACTTAAGAAGGAGGTACACTGAACTGAACTTGATCCAGCTTCACAGAGCTACCTAGAGAAATAAAATTAGAATTAACTAGATTATCTAAGGAGGGAGGTCTCTAGATAAGTCACAGGGTTCTAACTAGGACCTGGTGGGGGTCCTAGTTGTGCTAAATATAGATTAGTAACAATGCGTGCACACACGCGCGCACACACACACACACACACACACACACCCTGAAATGAAGAATCAAGTGAGCTCTGTCCAAGACTGCATTAAAATCATCTGCCTTATTCTTGACAGAAATAGAAAACGCAATCCTAGTATTTATGAATATTATTTAGCCATAAGAAAGGAAATCATGCCATTTGTGACAACGTGGTTGGATCTTGAGGGCATTATGCTAAGTGAAGTAAGTCAGAAAGAAAAAGACAAATATTGTATGATATTATTTGTAAGTGGAATCTAAAAAAGCCAAACTTTCAGAAACAGAGAGTAGAATGGTGGCTACCAGGGGTGGAGGGTAGGGGGAAAGGAAGATGGTAGTCAAAGAGTATAAACTTCCAGTTAGAAGATGAATAAGTTCTGGGGATCTAATGCTCAGCATTGGTGATTATAGTTAACAATACTGTATCATATACTTGAAACTTGCTAATAGAGCAGATCTTAAAAGTTCTTACCATAAAAATTTAAAATATGGTAATTATGTGATGTGATGGAGGTGTTAGCTACAGTGGTTCTTATATTGCAATATATGTGTATCAAGTCAACGCATTGTCCACTTAAATTATACATGTAACGTCAATTTTAGCTCAATAAATCTGTAAAAATGATCTGCCTTAATTCTAATAGTATTCCATAAAACAAAATCAGTATTCTCTTAATAAAGATAACATCTGCTAGAATTTTAAGTATTTTTTTCATGCATAATGTCTGCTACTAAACCAAAAGTACCAGGTATTTCTGGGCACAAGTCCAAATGTCCAAAAGGTTAAATAAAAGCAACAAAGAGAAAAATAATTATAGGTAATTTGAGTATTAAAGTTATCATACATGATATTTAAATAACTGTGATTTATATGTTTAAGAAATAGATGAGACGATACAGGATTTCACCAGGAATTGGAATCAATTCAGCTATTAACTTTAAACTCAAAGGTTGTAAAACACAATAACCCAATTAATTATGCAATAGATGCACTTAACAGAGGATAAGTCACTGCAGAGGATATGTGAACTTGAAATAATAACAGTAGAAAATATCCAAATAGAGAATAAAATGGCAGGAACATATGAGACATATGGGAAACAGTGAAAAGATCTGACATATATATAATGCAATTTTAGAAGAAAAGGAGAGAATTGGGAAAACCCAGTACTTAATAGAAATAGTGGTTGAGAATTTTCCAAAACTACTGAATGATATCAACCCAGAGATAGAGCATTCCTTACAAATCTTAGGTATGATAAATAAAAAGGAACTCATATCTAGGTATATCATACTAAGTGATTAAACATTTTAAAATAATGATAAAGGGAAACTCTTAATTGTAAGTTAGAAATATTACTTTAAGTATCAACACTGACATTAAGAGGTGATTTTCCAAAAGAAACATTGGAGTTCAGAAGACACTGGAATTGATATTTCAAAGGGTTAAAAAAGTATATTCCAACCTAGAAATCTAAATTTAATGAAAATATCCCTCAAAGTTAAAGTTACAAAAAGACATTCTCAAGACAAACAAAAACAAACAAATTTGTCACTTATAGAACTGCAGTAAATATTGGTAGAAAGAAAATTATTTCAAATAAATACATGGAAAAGTTGGCAAGATTTATGAGCAAAAAAGGGGGCACATACATGCATAATTCTAAAATGTTGACTGAAAATAAAAACAAAAAATCTAATAGCAGTGATAATATCTTATAGGGTTCAAAATATGTGTAAGGTTTTGGGTTCCTGTAGGATAATGCTGGTTGCCTAAATCCTAATCTCTCAAACTTTCCTCAAAAACACCATAAAGATTAAATAATAAAAGCAAAAATATTAGACTGAGAGATGATAATATTAGAAATAAATTATTATTGAAGAACAGAGTTGGGAATAAGGCAATTTGGAATGAGGAGATATACTTTGGAACTCAGAAGTAAAGGGCAAAATAGAAGCAAGTAGTGAAAATCAAGGACCCTACAAAAACAAATATGAATTATAAAATTAAAATATACCCTATCCCACTGTGCTTCAAAAGGCAGTATCATTTAAAGCCATTGTACTAACTTCATTAAAAGCAAAAGATACCCATGAACTAAGAACCATAGAATGCTATCTAACCCTAACTACCATTCTAACTTTCTGGTTCAGGAAAAGTTAAAACATTTTAAAATGAATAGAAAAAATACAGTCAAGGAGCCAGCCAAGCTACTAAAATAATGAAACAATATAAGAATTAGAAAATTTTAGCTGATAAAATTCTACTTAAAAAATTACGTGACAACTTGATTTAAATATTCTTTAAAAAATAAAAGAAGTTAATAAATCGTGACATTCAAGGTGTTTCCTATATATCTACACCCAGTGGAATAGATGACTGAGGATTCATTTATGGCATGAGGTGTAAGATGTACTAACTGGAGGCAATGTATGATTGGAATCCGTGACAAATACATGCTTTTTTTTAATTCTCCTACTGTCATACTGTACAAGTATGGGAAACAAAATATGGAAGTAGGAGCAGCTCTGTTTCCCATTGAATAAGTGTTGATTTCTATTTATGAATCTTCAAACTCTGTACATTTGTAGACATGGTTCCCAGGGCCAGAGTACTTCTACCAGAGGATACAACAGTATGCCATTGAACCTGAAGTCAAGAGAACCGTTTGTAGCTTTGAGCCCCCTTATTCCATTGACCAAAGGCTAAGAAGGAGGTTACTGTATTGGTTGGGGTAATTGATCCTAATTATTCTGAGAAATTCGTTTGCTTCTGTACATTTTGAATGAGGCACCTGTAAATACCATGCCCATTAGCAAAAGTTAATGAAATATGATAGGAATCAATGAAAGTGTGAGCAGGATCACTGAGGCTACAGATTGTTTAGAAATTAAAGTTTTGTTCACCCCTCAAACTCACACCACTCTCTTCCTTTGCCATATAGCTCCCTGTTATGCTCTGCAGTTTGTTGGCTTTAGATGTAGACTTGCAGGCCAAGATGGGAGAGGGGACTTGCTTCTTCTACTTTGCTCGCTATTCCTAGAAACTCCCCTCTAGCAAGGGCCCTTCACCTGCTCAGAATTCACCTTTGTGAAGCTATTCCTTCAGGCTCCACAGATATCATCACCATCTAGATGGCATCATTTCTCAGAGGCATGGATCCTACAAATTTGGAACCTCTCTTCCAAATTTTTAGTTTCAGATAACCTCAATTTGATATTGCTGTACAGCCTTCAGGTTGGATTTAAATTTTACGATTTAAAAATTATAAATAACAATTGTATATTATGCAACACAGTTGGTACCAGAATTGGTTGTGGGTGAGAGACCCCACCTATTCTTCTGCCAAGTGTGTCATGGTGCTGCCAGACACTGGCTCCTCCATGAGATGCATGAGGGTAGGCACCCCATCCTTCCCTGGGTCATGCACAGACTCAAACTGAGGCAGAGAACAGCAGAGTCACACGGTACTGTCCCTGTATGGACAGGGATTGGAGCACCAGGGGTCAGGAAATCGACAGCTAAGAGCCAGACTCAGGCCATCAGGGAGGCAGTGGGAAATAGGTCCGTGTGTGAGCTAGGGACCCACTCCCCAGGCATATGAGTCATTGTCCCATCTGAATTCACATGTAGAGCACAAATTCAAAGATAAAATTGTTAAGAATTTTAAGATGGTAACCACAGACCATTAAATTCTTTCTACATGGGATTTTGTGCAACTCTACTGGTGGCATACATGTGATGCTGACTCTGTAGAGTGACGAAGTAAATGGGAGCACTATACTATACTATTACTTAATAATGAAAGCAGATTGCCCATTTTCAAGTTCTGTGGAATATGGATGAAAGGATGAGGTCTGATTAACTTTCTAATTGTTTCTATAAATTAAATGCCAGTCTTGTAATAGGTAATTTTTTCCCCAGAAGAAACAGAATCATTTCCTCAAAATATCTGACTCAATTGCCGAATTGTTCTATAATTTGCAGTTTTCTGTTTTCTTAAGATTGTAAGGGTTTTATAAGTATATGATACCTCTACAGAAGTAACTTTGCATCATATATATTGATAAATTTATTAAATACTTAATGTGCTCTGGAATCATTTTATTGCATTTAAATTTAATTAAATAAACTTAGGTATTAAATGTGATTTTATACAATTTTTGTTTTCTTGGTTCTGTATACTAAATAAGTACAGCATATGGGACCACTTGTCAGAGATGGCAACTTTCTTTTTTCCATGATTACAAAATTCTTGAAAAATGGACTTACTGACAGTTGGAGAAGAAAGAGGTAATAATGTACATGGTCTCTGATTCATTTTTCTTTGATTACCCTATGGGTAAAAGGAACGTAGATGAATAGCCCAATTTCTTTGCACACTTGCTAATGATTATTCTCCTGTAAATAGGCAAATATATTTTTTAGATGAAGAGACCTTGTTATGAAGCGCTTTGAGCAGGATGTCCTTAATTTAGAATTGTTTATGTCAAAAAAACCTAGGATTAATGGATTTATTATGTCTGGCTTTCTGTAGAATATCACATAAGCTGTACAACATCCGGGACAAAAAAAAAGAGCCGTTTCGTAACCTATATACTCCCTGCTGTGTGAGGCAATAACCAGTACACCTTGTTAGATAGAGATCCCATTCATTACGCTGGGCCAAAGATCCCATGTCTGATATGTGAAGGAAGGAATGGCTCAGGCCTCTCTGTTTCACCTGTACCTCCTTATTGATTGGATCACTAAAACTATTAATAATGCTTGGTAATGGGTAAGGTTTCTGATTTGTTTGAGTCAAGTTTGACAATCCAATCCTTTGCCTTATTACAAAGGTATTTGAATTTAAACATAAATATAAAATAGGCATCTCAAAACCATATATTGTAAACAACTTGCCCAATAAAATTTATGAATTTCAAAACAGTGCTCTTTGAAATTATTAAGCCATTTATCTGGAAAAAGAAGGAAGAAAAATTCTTGATGTTGATTATGCAATTGTATGCACTTAAAACATTTTAGAGGCTGTCAACTTCTTGGTCCATCAACCTTAACAGCAACCCGTAAAAATGTTCTTGTTTTGTATATCTTTAATTTGGAAAGCAGAGTAGCATGATGTTCTGCAGCTTCCATAGCAACTGTCACTCACATTAGGGACATAAGTTTGTTTCCATACAGCACCTTATCTCTACTGAAAATTTTGTCATAAATCTTGATCTTTAATATAAATTCATGAAGTTTTTAATTGGCACAGTACATACGATTGTAATATATAATATGATAGCACCTTCGAACATTGATTTCACTTAATCTTTAACCTGACATATTGCAGGTTTTACAGTAGCTGTTCTCACATTGAGACTCCATCTGTTAATGGCAGAAAACAACATTGCTATACTCCAGGAAGCTGCCAAAAAGTGTAAATGATTTGATATGCAGCTAACTGTAGAGTTCAAGTATACTCCATGATGCTCTTTTTGCATTCCCCATTTACATGGGAATAACCTTTGAACAAAACTGATAAGAATCTCTGTAGATCAGACTTCTTAAGACATGATAGGAACAATAATAAATTATATCTATTATTGTTGATGTGCAAAAAAATTTGTAGCATCTCTCAAAGAAGTACCTCAGCATTCTGACAGAACTATTAAACCTCTTAGTTCATGTCAGTGAGCTTAGTTAAGGTTACCAAATGTTTGCTTGAGCCTTACCAGTCAGTTTATCCTTTAAGTCACACTACCTTGATTGTATTAGTTACAGGGTTTCAACTAAACCTTCCAAGCATGCCAAAATGGAATGATGTATGCATTCAAAAGTATTTTATTTCTTGGAAAGTCTTCGAAAAAAGCAAAAGAAACTTGCCCACAGATTAAATAGAACAGTGCTTCTTGACAAATAGAGTCTTTTTCTAGGTCAGATTTGGCACCTACTGTGTGCCAGGAAATTTGCTGCGTGCTGGATTTACAGACACTACAAAATGTTTTCTGCCCTCAGATGACACACTGATTAGTTACTGAGAAAGATACATAGGCATGTAACTAGAAAGCAATCCATTAAGCATAGGTAAGGCAAGAGAGAGAGAAGGTAATGCAGCAGTTTAGGATAATGAAAAGACCTCAGAATTTTCAGTGAAACTAATTTAAATTAAAACAAACTTTAATATATTTTCACAAAGTTGATTATTTCTTCAATGAGTTGATTTAGGTTTAGAGATATTTTATCAACAACACATATAATGACACTATGATACATTAAATAATTTACTATTCATTATCATACTATTTGCTTGATTATTCTTTTTTTTTTTTTAATTTTTATTTATTTATTTATGGCTGTGTTGGGTCTTCGTTTCTGTGCGAGGGCTTTCTCCAGGTGTGGCAAGTGGGGGCCACTCTTCATCGCAGTGCGCGGGCCTCTCACTATCGCGGCCTCTCTTGTTGCGGAGCACAGGCTCCAGACGCGCAGGCTCAGTAATTGTGGCTCACGGGCCCAGTCGCTCCGCGGCATGTGGGATCCTCCGGGACCAGGGCTCGAACCCGTGTCCCCTGCATTGGCAGGCGGACTCTCAACCACTGCGCCACCAGGGAAGCCCCTTGCTTGATTATTCTAATATTTTCAGTTCTTCTCCATCTTACCTGAAGTAGTAATTTACATACAGCCAGTAACCTTAAAGTGTAGAAAAATCTCAAAACGTAACACTATATTTGATAAAAGCTAAATTTCCTGTTTAAAGATTAGTAATCCCTCAAAGAATCAAAAAGAAAACTTCTAGTCTTTACCTGTAGAAAACAGTGTTCTAGAAAATGCAAAATACTTTAAGGAAGAGGAAATACTAGACATTAGAATATAGGAAAACAAGGTATGAATAAACTGTGTACTGTTGGAAAAAATACTATGAGAATCAAATTAAAATTGTTGATCCAAAATTTCACTAGTATAAAAGAGTGCAAATACTTGGCTGGAATAGGTGTTTATTTGTGTGACTTGTTGTATATATATATATATATATATATATATATATCTGAGAAGTAATTCTTTCCTATTTTTGTATTAAGAGGACATGAAAATATTATAGGAAATTACATATTTATTATTTCTGTATGTATCCTTCATCTTTAGCAGTGTATTTTCTTGCCCAGCATAACTGAAATATTTGCCAAAATGATAAACGTTTCCCTAATATTCATAATTATCATTTATTGTGTGCTGTTTTCATGCTGGGCACCTTTTAAATTATTTTGCATGCTTTAGCTCATTCAGTCTTCAAATCACCTGTGATGTACATACTATTATCCTTACAGATGGTAAAATGAGGCAGAGAGCATAAGTAATTTACCCCATGTCAGAAGTGGTAAGCACCAGAGCTGGACCGGCAGCCACGCGGTGCATCTTCAAGCTCGAAATGCTTAACCACTGCTTTCTATTTCCATGCCATAAGAACTACTGTTTTGAGAAAATTAACTCAGACTTCTTCACATCGCCTTGCATAGCAAAGTAACTACAAATAAAAAGTAAAATTTTACCATGTCACTGACTCATAAAATTTTTTATGCTTTTCGTATAGTGATAGAAAAGTATAATGAAACACGGTGTTTAAAAGAATTTTTGAAACTAGAGACAAAAAGCAATGGCCAAAACATTATTTTCTTGCTTAAATGTAATCATCATGTGAAGAAATTGTTAGTCTCAAACATATTCCATTGAGATTAGATCTGCAAGTAAAAAGCCAAGAAATTATCTATCATGGTGCTGGACCATCTGATTCAATTAATTTTTTCTATTCTAGGAAAATTGATCACAAGCCATAGGCTCACTCTATCCTTTCATCCCTTACATACCTCATATAAAGTATGTATTAGTTTTCAGTTTTCCTAGTGTAAAAGAGAAGCCTAGAGTTAAATATTTAGGAAGAAACTTTAAAGAAATAAACTTCCTGTGTAAAATAAAATGAGCAAAATAATTTATTTTTATGAAAAGATATATATGAGAACTAGTGGTATTACTAACAAGAGAAGTGATAGACTTTTATTATCAAGATTCAGAAGAATTATAGTGATGAATTAGTGTCGCTCTTTACAATTTATGGAGCACTTTCTCATACACTATCTCATTTCATTTAATTCTTACAACAACCTTCAGAGAGACCAGCCAAGCATATTTCAGCAATTAACTAGGGCAGCCCTTATAAAAATTGCAACAATAGACCTCTCTTCATAAGCTAAATTCTCAAGACTAAGCAGGGTCCTGATCCCAAATAAAATTAAGAAAAGGTGGCTTTTCATAGTTAGATGCCAACTTTGCTAATATGAATCTTTTAATTTTGTAAATGTATGCTTTGTATGTACTCCACAATCTTTATTCTTCAGTTACCATGGTGCTACAGCAACTGGTTAAACATGCTGTTACTATGGAAACAATAGTATCTTTCTCTACATCTCATACACTTTGGTACATTCTTCTGATATTTTCTCCATACTTACATTTATTTTTGTATGGCAAATACGTGATTAAACATTTCAACAGTAGTCAAGAAGTTAGATCAACTTAGACAAACTTTTCACAATTATAGGACAATAGGGTATTAATAAATGAATATACACATGTATATTTGTAGTCAACTTGGTATTAATTAGTATCAGCTTACTTTTTGTATATCCTTGGAGACAGAACTTATTTAATTGAAATACTTTATGAAAAATGATTATATTTTTTCTTGGTGCTGCCAAAACAAAATGAACAAAAATATGTTTATTGGCAACACAAAAAGGAAAATATAGTGTAATAGCTTGTGTAATGTTTATTCTTTAAAAAGAATAAATTATTTTAGTCAGTGGGTCAGCTCCCAGCATTAAGAAAGCCAGCGAAAAATATGAATACATACATTTTCCACACATAGAATTTCATTAAAGGGATTTCTTATTTTTTTAATTTAATTTAGTTTATTTATTTTTGGCTGTGTTGGGTCTTCGTTGCTGCGTGTGGGCTTTCTCTAGTTGAGGCAAGCGGGGGCTACTCTTTGTTGCGGTGCGCGGGCTTCTCATTGCAGTGGCTTCTCGTATTGCAGAGCATGGGCTCTAGGCACACAGGCTCAGTAATTGTGGCTCGCGAGCTCTACAGCGCAGGCTCAGTAGTTGTGGCGCACGGGCTTAGTTGCTCCACGGCATGTGGGAGCTTCCCGGACAAGGACTCCAACCCGTGTCCCCTGCATTGGCAGGCGGATTCTTAAGCACTGCACCACCAGGGAAGCCCATTGAAGGGGTTTCTGTAAAATTTTTATACATTGCCACTATTGGCATTATGCTTTTAATTATACCAGTTTTGCATTCATACACTTCACACTCCCCTCCACACACACACTAGAAGACATGCTCTCTCTGAAATTATAATCTTTTACTACTTCCAGAGAAATTTCTTTTTTTTTTAATTTTTGAATTTTATTTTATTTATTTTTTTATACAGCAGGTTCTTATTATTTATCTATTTTATACATATTAGTGTATACATGTCAATCCCAATCTCCCAATTCATCCCACCACCAGCACCCCCCCTGCCACTTTCCCCCCTTGGTGTCCATACGTTTGTTCTTTACATCTGTGTCTCAATTTCTGCCCTGCAAACCAGTTCATCTGTACCATTTTTCTAGGTTCCACATATATGTGTTAATATACGATATTTGTTTTGCTCTTTCTGACTTACTTCACTCTGTATGACAGTCTCTAGATACATCCACCTCTCCACAAATGACCCAATTTCGTTCCTTTTAATGGCTGAGTAATATTCCATTGTATATATATACCACATCTTCTTTATCCATTCGTCTGTCAGTGGGCATTTAGGTTGCTTCCATGTCCTGGCTATTGTAAATAGTGCTGGAATGAACATTAGGGTGCATGTGTCTTTTTGAATTATGGTTTTCTCTGGGTATATGCCCAGTGGTGGGATTGCTGGATCATATGGTAATTCTATTTTTCGTTTTTTAAGGTACCTCCACACAGTTCTCCATAGTGGATGTATCAATTTACATTCCCACCAGCAGTGCAAGAGGGTACCCTTTCTCCACACCCTCTCCAGGATTTGTTGTTTGTAGATTTTCTGATGATGCACATTCTAACTGGTGTGAGGTGATACCTCATTGTAGTTTTTTTTTTTTTTTTTTTTTTTTTTTTTTTAGACTTTTTTTTTTAATAGCTACTTTATTTATTTATTTATTTATTTTTGGCTGTGTTGGGTCTTCGGTTCGTGCGAGGGCTTTCTCTGGTTACGGCAAGTGGGGGCCACTCTTCATCGCGGTGCGGGGACCGCTCTTCATCGCGGTGCGCGGGCCTTTCACTATCGCGGCCCCTCCCGTTGCGGGGCACAGGCTCCAGACGCGCAGGCTCAGCAGTTGTGGCTCACGGGCCCAGCCGCTCCGTGGCATGTGGGATCCTCCCAGACCAGGGCTCGAACCCGTGTCCCCTGCACTAGCAGGCAGACTCTCAACCACTGCGCCACCAGGGAAGCCCCTGTAGTTTTGATTTGTGTCTCTCTAATAGAGATGTTGAGCAGCTTTTTGTGAGCTTCTTGGCCATCTGTATGTCTTCTTTGGAGAAATGTCTATTTAAGTCTTCTGCCCATTTTTAGGTTGGGTTGTTTGTTTTTTTAATATTGAGCTGCATGAGCTGTTCACATATTTTGGAGATTAATCCCTTGTCCGTTGTTTCATTTACAAATATTTTCTCCTGTTCTGTGGGTAGTCTTTTTGTCTTGTTTGTACTTTCCTTTGCTGTGCAAAAGCTTTCAAGCTTCATTAGGTCCCATTTGTTTATTTTTGTTTTTATTTCCATTCCTCTAGGAGGTGGATGGAAAAAGATCTTGCTGTGATTTATGTCAAAGAGTGTTCTTCCTATGTTTTCCTCTAAGAGTTTTATACGGTCCAGTCTTACATTTAGGTCTTGAATCCACTTTGAGTTTATTTTTGTGTATGGTGTTAGGGAGTGTTCTAATTTCATTCTTTTAAATGTAGCTGTCCAGTTTTCCCAGGACCACTTATTAAACAGACTGTCTTTTCTCCATTGTATATCCTTGCCTCCTTTGTCATAGATTAGTTGACCATAGGTGTGTGGGTTTATCTCTGGGCTTTCTATCCTGTTCCATTGATCTATATTTCTGTTTTTGTGCCAGTACCATATTCTCTTGATTACTGTAGCTTTGTAGTATAGTCTGAAGTCAGGGAGTCTGATTCCTCCAGCTCCGTTTTTTTCCCTCAAGACTGCTTTGGGTATTCGGGGTCTTTTGTGTCTCCATACAAATTTTAAGATTTTTTTGTTCTAGTTCAGTAAAAAATGCCATTGTTAATTTGATAGGGATTGCATTGAATCTGTAGATTTCTTTGGGTGGTATAGTCATTTTCACAATATTGATTCTTCCAATCCAAGAACATGGTATATCTCTACATCTTTTTGTATCATCTTTAATTTCTTTCATCAGTATCTTATAGTTTTCTGCATACAAGTCTTTTGTGTCCCTAGGTAGGTTTATTCCTAGATGTTTTATTCTTTTTGTTGCAGTGGTAAAAGGGAGTGTTTCCTTAATTTCTCTTTCAGATTTTTCAACATTAATGTATAGGAATGCAAGAGATTTCTGTGCATTAATTTTGTATCCTGGGGCTTCCCTGGTGGCACAGTGGTTGAGAATCTGCCTGCCAATGCAGGGGATGTGGGTTCGAGCCCTGGTCTGGGAAGATCCCACATGCCGCGGAGCAACTGGGCCCATGAGCCACAATAACTGAGCCTGCGCGTTTGGAACCTGTGCTCCACAACAAGAATGGCCGCGATAGTGAGAGGCTCGCGCACTGTGATGAAGAGTGGCCCCTGCTTGCCACAACTAGAGAAGGCCCTCGCACAGAAACGAAGACCCAACACAGCCATAAATAAATAAATAAATAAAATTTAAAAAAAAAATTAAATGTGAAAAAAAATTTTGTATCCTGCAACTTTACCAAATTCATTGATTAGCTCTAGTAGTTTTCTGATGGCATCTTTAGGATTCTCTATGTATTGTATCGTATCATCTGAAAACAGTGACAGTTTTACTTCTTCTTTTCCAATTTGTATTCCTTTTATTTCTTTCTCTTCTCTAGGACTAGGAAGTGGCTAGGACTTCCAAAACTTGTTGAATAAGAGTGGCGAGAGTGGCATCCTTGTCTTGTTCCTCATCTTAGAGAAAATGCTTTCAGTTTTTCACCATTGAGAATGATGTTTGCTGTGGGTTTGTCATACATGGCCTTTATTATGTTGAGGTAGGTTTCCTCTATGCCCACTTTCTAGAGAGTTTTTATCATAAATGGTGTTGAATTTTTTCAAAAGCTTTTTCTGCATCTATTGAGATGATCATATGGTTTTTCTTCTTCAATTTGTTAATATGGTGTATCACATTGATTGATTTGTGTATATTGAAGAATCCTTGCATCCCTGGGATAAATCCCTCTTCATCATGGTGTATGATCCTTTTAATGTGTTGTTGGACTCTGTTTGCTAGTATTGTGTTGAGGATTTTTGCATCTATATTCATCAGTCATATTGGTCTGTAATTTTCTTTTTTTGTAGTATCTTTGTCTGGTTTTGGTATCAGGGTGATGGTAGCCTTGTAGAATGAGTTTGGGAGTGTTCCTTCCTCTGCAATTGTTTGGAAGAGTTTGAGAAGGATGGGTGTTAGCTCTTCTCTAAATGTTTGATGGAATTCACCTGGGAAGCCATCTGGTCCTGGACTTTAGTTTGTTGGAAGATTTTTAATCACAGTTTCAATTTCATTACTTGTGATTGGTCTGTTCATATTTTCTGTTTCTTCCTGGTTCAGGCTTGGAAGAGTATACCTTTCTAAGAATTTGTCCATTTCTTCCAGGTTGTCCATTTTATTGGCATAGAGTTGCTTGTAGTAGTCCCTTAGGATACTTTGTATTTCTGCGGTGTCTGTTGTAACTTCTCCTTTTTCATTTCTAATTTTATTGATGAGTCCTTTCCCTCTTTTTCTTGTTGAGTCTGGCTAACGGTTTATCAATTTTGTTTATCTTCTCAAAGAACCAGCTTTTAGTTTTATTGATCTTTGCTATTGTGTTCTTTGTTTCTATTTCATTTATTTCTGCTCTGATCTTTATGATTTCTTTCCTTCTACTAAGTTTGGGTTTTGTTTGTTCTTCTTTCTCTTGTTCCCTTAGGTGTAAGTTTATATTGTTTATTTGAGATGTTTGTTGTTTCTTGAGGTAGGATTGTATAGCTATAAACTTCCCTATTGGAAGTGCTTTTGCTGCATGCCATGGGTTTTGGATCGTTGTGTTTTCATTGTCATTTGTCTCTAGATATTTTTTGATTTCATCTTTGATTTCTTCAATGATCTCTTGGTTATTTAGTAACATATTGTTTACCCTCCATGTGTTTGTGTTTTTTTCCCTGCAATTGATTTCTAATCTCATAGCACTGTGCTCAGAAAAGATGCTTGATATGATTTCAATTTTCTTAAATTTACTGAGGCTTGATTTGTGACCCAAGATGTGATCTGTCCTGGAGAATGTTCCATGCACACTTGAGAAGAAACTGTAATCTGCTGTTTTTGGATGGAATGTCCTATAAATATCAGTTAAATCTATCTGGTCTTCTGTGTCATTTAAAGCTTGTGTCTCCTTATTTGTTTTCATTTTGGATGATCTGTCCATTGGTGTAAGTGAGGTGTTAAAGTCCCCCACTATTATTGTGTTAATGTCGATTTCATCTTTTAGAGCTGTTAGCAGTTGCCTTATGTATTGAGGTGCTCCTATGTTGGTTGCATATATAATTATAATTGTTATATCTTCTTCTTGGATTGACCACTTGATCATTATGTAGTGTCCTTCCTTGTCTCTTGTAACATTCTTTATTTTAAAGTCTATTTTATCTGATATGGATATTGCTACTCCAGCTTTCTTTTGACTTCCATTTGCATGGAATATCTTTTTCCATCCACTCACTTTCAGTCTGTATGTGTCCCAAGGTCTGAAGTGGGTCTCTTGTAGACAGCATATATATGGGTCTTGTTTTTGTATCCGTTCAGCGAGCCTCTTTCTTTTGGTTGGAGCATTTAATCCATTCACGTTTAAGGTAATTATCAATATGTATGTTCCTGTTACATTTTCATAATTGTTTTGGGTTTGTTTTTGTAGGTCCTTTTCTTCTCTGTATTTCCCACTTAGAGAAGTTCCTTTAACATTTGTTGTAGAGCTGGTTTGCTGGTGCTGAATTTTTTTAGCTTTTGCTTGTCTGTAAAGCTTTTGATTTCTCCATCGAATCTGAATGAGATTCTTGCCAGGTAGAGTAATCTTGGTTGTAGGTCTTCCCTTTCATCACTTCAAATATGTCATGCCACTCCCTTCTGGCTTGTAGAATTTCTACTGAGAAATCAGCTGTTAACCTTATGGGAGTTCTCTTGTATATTATTTGTCATTTTTCCCTTGCTGCTTTCAGTAATTTTTCTTTGTCTTTAATTTTTGCCAATTTGATTACTATGTGTCTCGGCATGGTTCTCCTTGGGTTTATGCTGTCTGGGAATCTCTGCGCTTCCTGGACTTGGGTGTCTATTTCCTTTCCCATGTTAGGGAAGTTTTCGACTATAATCTCGTCAAATAATTTCTCGTGTCATTCTCTCTCTCCTCCTTCTGGGACCTGTATTATGCGAATGTTGGTGCATTTAATGTTGTCCCAGAGGTCTCTTAGGCTGTCTTCATTTCTTTTTATTCTTTTTTCTTTATTCTGTTCTGCAGCAGTGAATTCCATCATTCTGTCTATCAGGTCACTTATCCGTTCTTCTACCTCAGTTATTCTCCTTTTGATTCCTTCTAGTGTAGTTTTCATTTCAGTTATTATATTGTTCATCTCTGTTTGTTTGTTCTTTAATTCTTCTAGGTCTTTGTTAAACATTTCTTGCATCTTCTCAATCTTTGCCTCCATTCTTTTTCTGAAGTCCTGGATCATCTGCACTATCATTATTCTGAATTCTTTTTCTGCAGGGTTGCCTATCTCCACTTCATTTAGTTGTTTTTCTGGGGTTTTATCTTGTTCCTTCATCTGGTACATAGCCCTCTGCCTTTTCATCTTGTCTGTCTTTTTGTGAGTGTAGTTTTTGTTCCACAGGCTGCAGGATTGTAGTTCTTCTTGCTTCTGCTGTCTGCCCTCTGTTGGATGAGGCTATCTAGGAGGCTGTGCAAGTTTCCTGATGGGTGCGACTCCAGGGAAATTCCTTTAGGACTGAGGCAAAACAATATGTTTAATCAAAAACTGAATCTCAAGATCTGTAGTGAAACCCATTGTCTGATAAAATAATCCTTTTATTGATGCTTATTGAATTTGGGTGGCTGTCATCCATTTAGAAATATTTGCAAATATTGACATGTCTGTAGATGGTATTTTTTATTCTTTCATAATCCGAAGCATGTTTTTAATATATAGTTCCCATTGACTAGGCAAGTATGTAATACTAAATATTTTGAAGTTTCTATTATATTTGTATTACCTAAAAGTGATTTTTAAAAACATTATATTTGAAAGAATTTTAGATTCGTAGGAAGGTTTAAACATATTTAAGGGAGATCTCATTCATCCTCCACTAAGCCTCTTCCAGTGATAGCATCTTGCATTATGAAAGTACAATATCAAAACCAGAAAATTGGCCTTAGTGTGAAACTTATTCAGATTTCACCAGTTACATATGCACTTCGTGTGTGTGTGTGTGTCTATGTGTGTGTAGTTCTATGCAACTTGATCACATCTGTAGCTTCCTTGTTTTCACCAACACAATCAAGATACAGAACTGTTCCATAACTGTAAGAGTTTGTCCTACTACTCTTTTACAGTCACACCCACTCTGCCTCTCTACATCCCTATTCCCTGCCAACCACTAAAATGCTTTTCATGTCTATAATTACATATTATTTAATGAATGTTATATGGAGTCATGCAGTCTCTGTCCTTTTTTTTTTATTGGCTCATGTGTTTTTATTTTTTTATTTTTATTTTATTATTTTTAACATTTTTATTGGAGTATAATTACTTTACAATGGTGTGTTAGTTTCTGCTGTATAACAAAGTGAATCAGCTATACATATACATACATCCCCATATCTCCTAGTCTGTGTCCTTTTGAGGCTGGCTTTTATTCACTCAACAAATATCCTTGAAGTTCACTTAAGTATTTGCTTATATCAATAGATTGTTCCTTTTTATTGTTGGGTCATACTGCATGGTATGAATGTACCACAGATGTTTGGCTCTTATGGATAAAGCTGCTGTGAATATTCATGTACAAGTTTTTGTCTGAAAATGAGTTTTCATCTCTCTTGAACATATGCATAAGAATAGAATGACTGAGCTGTACAGTATGTATTGTGCTAACTATAGGTTGTTTGTAGATGCCCTTTATGAGGTAGAGAAAGTGCCCCTTCTATTCCAGTTTTTTACAGGTATGTATAACGAATGGATATTGATATGGTAGATTACATTTATTGCTTTTCAAATAGTAAATTAATATTGCATATCTGATATAAATCCTACTCGGTCCTGTTGTATTTTTTTTTTATACATTGTTGGACTCAGCTGCTAAAATTTTGTTGAGGGTTTTTGCATCTAAATTCATGAGAGATATTTGTAGTTTTATTTTATCCTACTCTCTTAGTTTGATTTTGGTATCAGGTAATCTGGCCTCCTGAAATTAATTGTGATAAAATTGACTTTTACATCATTTGATTTACTTGTCTGAATCATCCAGTGAGTAGACTGTATTTCATTCAAAATTCCTGCTCTTTTTGGATTTAACTTATCCTTTCATTGTATAAGAATTACACATTTAATACTTTATATTTTCCTAAAATTAAATATAGTATACTTAATATATTGAAAAGTATATTAACACAGACTTCATTACTAATGAATATAGCTTTTATTTTATATTCTGTACTCTGAAGCATGCATAAAGTGCTGACCATACACAATTAAGAAGTGTTTTTGCATTTGAGGGTGATCTCTATGGACTCTGTGTAGCCATATTACTTGCTAGAATTAATCTGATCTGAATTTTGAGAGGAAGTCCTCCTCATTTCCCTGCCCTATTATTTCATATGTCTACTATTATTCATATCAGAGTTATTTTTCAATAGATATATTAAAAACTCATTGCAAGTTATACTGATTAAAAAATCAAGATGATTTTAAGTTTGCTTTTCATCAGTCTTTCAACATTTTTTTAGTTAAAATATTAACAATGACCATTTTACCTGTGTGTACACACTCACACATGCAGGCACAGTCTCACATCATGTATAATTATTTATATGTTGCTTGAATGAAATTATTAGAGGAATGCAACTTTGAAGGGGTGAAAAATGTGAGAATATATATTCCAGAAATTATGCTATTTTTATCCATTGTTTATGAATTATTTTATTTTAAAATAGTACCTTGGGCAGTGATATAATAATTATTTTAGGCCCCGTTTCTCCTTTTTAAAAAATTTTTCATATTTTGATGCCTGGATAGAATTGTAAATAAAATGCTCTCTGAAAAACTATATTTAAATAAGAGTGAATATATCAGGTGAATTATGTATAGTAAATGTTTCTCATATAAATATCTTAATGAACTTCAGTGAGATGCTAAGGAGGAGTCTTCATTTTTCTCCATTTAATTTTAAGTTACTGGCAATAAATTCATAAAGGTGATGTATATTTTTAAGCATTTCCCAATTCTTTTTGACCCCAACCCCTTTTATCAGGACAGTTATCACAGGATGCTATTGTTAGAACCCAGGGCAGGCCATCCCAAAATATGCCTGATGGCATATTGATTATTTGGCTTTAAAGTTACTTAACAAAGAGCCAGTGCAAGAGGGACACCTTGGCCTTCGCCCCCCTCCCCTTCTCCCTGAAAGCAGAAAATAAATCTGTCATATGAAAGGTGTACTCCCAGCATTCAGAGATAGATGGATAACCTTATTGCCAGAGAGAGGGAATTTGGGGCCGAAAAGTCTGTATAAAAAAACCTTGCTACTTTAATTTACTACCCCAAGCCCAAATTTGCTTAAATTCTTTACTAATTAAGCACCCAAATCTGTTTCTTTTTCCTGTCAATTCCTCTCAAGCTTATTGTTTCTTTGGCTAAAAAGTATGAAAACTGCCTGCTTTGGCCACTTCTTAGGTCCCATTTCAATGACATCTCCATGTGCAGAAATTAAAATTTGTTTCTTTTTCTCCTGTTAATCTCTCTTGTGTTAATTTTATTATTTGTCCCACCACAGAACTCTAGAAGGGTAGAGGGGAAAATCGCCCCCTCCCCAACACTATCAGTTTATTTTCTGGAAAACGTGACTCTGGATAGTCTAGTTTTAATAACTGGTATTTGTTGGACAGTTGGGCAGGAAACACAGTCTTACTAATGTGGGTTTAACTCAGTCACTTCCAGACATTTGCAGAATATAGGGAATAAATTTAGTCACTTTTTTGGTAGAGTGACATCTCCTTCTTGAGCCTGAGCATCATGTGATTAAGGGAGATTTTAAGAATGGGGTGCAGTGTTTTTAAGAACTGGGGTACAGGGATCACAGACCATCTGTTTTTGCTAATTGACTTTACCCAAAAGAAAGTAAACGTTCTTCTATCTCCATGACAGAGGTAGTTTTATAAGTTGGAGCAAGGTACCCACCGAAGATTGAGCAATAGGGCCCTTCCTTCCTTTACATTTCAAAGAAATGGCTCCCAGGTCCTTGAGACATTCTTGGCTTATAAAATTGGCGAGAGGCTTTTAAAAGATTTCCATCTCATAGAAGCAGAAAAAGAATTCATTATTGCAAGTTTGCTAAAGAATACACTCCAAAAAAAGAAACGTCAGGGCCTAGAGTCAGGAAGAAGCCTGTCTAAATTGAGTCAAGCTGAAGGAAACCTAAAGGCTGTGTTGGTCAGGTCCTCCTGAAAACCCTAAATTCCATGTGATTAAGAAAACTGTTTCTTTTGAGTCTGCTCCAGATTGTCTTTCTTCATCCATTTATTCTGCTAATCTTCTCTGTTTACCCCACAAGATTCCTAACACAAGTCAAGAGTCTGTCATGCCAGTATCTTGTTTCAGAGGACTTATTGTTTACCAAAACTTCTTTTATCTCTTCTCTGCAGTTGCTCAGACTTTACTATAAGGATAAACATTTTTCTCAATTGTATTAGAAAAGGTTGCTTCCTCCAAAAATTACACCGTTGCCAGTTACTTATTACCTCAGAAGTGACCTTCCCCTGGCTGTGACTAGGCTGCTATAGCTCTGCTCCGTGATGAGCTAATGTGAGTACTTTGTATTCTGGCCAGCTCTGCACTGTTGCCTGGGCTCAACAAACACTTTTCTACCCCCCCTCTGCTGTGTGGGCTTTTATCCTCTTTCTTTTTTGGTTGTGAAAATTAATAAGCAGAAACCACAATTAAAATAGAGTTGGGAAGCCAGAAAGGGGAGCTCTCATGCCCTACAATGATAGCAGAGCCGAACAGGAGGAAGAAAGACTTCCTCTTCCTTACTTGGCAAAAGCTCAGCTAATGAGAGGCTGTCACAACTCAGCCAATGAGAAAGCCACTATATTTTCAAGTCTCAATACCTGCAATGGACTCTGTTTACGATAGCCCTCCCAACTTCTTTTTCCCCATTTAAAATAGTTCTCCTCTCCATCTTTGTGGGGGCCTTGCACTTGGTTTGCAATGGTTGCAGACCCCAAATTGCAGTTCTTTGTTGATCCCCAGTAAACCCATTTTTGATGGAGAAATAACTGGCCATGTCTGTTTGTTCAAGGTCAACATGCTATAAAGAAAGAATTCCAGATTAAGGCCTGCAAAGAAAATTAATCACTGGTGCTGTGATCGGTCCTGAGTACCCACTAAACCATTCCCCATGACTAAGGCAGTCGATCTTCATATTTAGATTGCAGTTGTCCACAGTGATGTGGGCTGTAGTTTCAGTAGGAAATGTCATTGAGAGAAGGGAGACAGAACTCTTAAAAAACAGTGTTACATTAATTCCAGAAATTCATTAGGACAGAGATGACACATTTTAGTCTTTTGAATGGAAAGAAATATTCAAAACTGATTATTAATTCCCTTACTCTTCATCAAAGGCTTTCTTTGGCGATTGGACCAAATTGTGTGGTTTGACCCCTATCACCATGTTTTTCTTAATTCTTTTCTTGACTTGAGTCTTTGTCCTTGTTCCTTTCCTAGCCAAATCTTCTTAATCTTTAAACCTTGCTCCATCTCATCATCTAATTGAAACCTTCCTTTACCACTCCATTACTAAGTTTTTGTTCCTTCACAAAATACTGGAATCTATTTAATGCGTATTTAATTCATTTGGATGCATTCATATAGATCTGGTATTGACTAACTATAGCCCATAGGTGACATCTGACCCAATAGCTGTTTTTGTAAATAATGTTTTATTGGAACACAGCTACACTTATTTTTTTATACTTTTAAATCATTTATTGAGATGTGATTGACTTGCAAAAGCTGTACATATTTAATATATTCAACTCAATGAGTTTGGGGATAAGTATACACCTGTGAAACCATCACCATCATCTAGGCCATAGACATATTCATCGCCTCTGAAAGTTTCCTCCTACCCCCTTCATTATTATTATGTTTTGTGTGTGTGTGATAAAAACCCTTAAAATAAGTTTTACCCTCTTAAGCCATACCTATTTTTGATATATTTTCTATGGCCGCTCTTGTGTTACAATAGCACAATCAAGTAAAACTACTTGATTCACAAGTATTTACAACTACTTGATACACAACAGAGACCACATGACCCAAAGGGCCAAAAATATTTACTATCTGTCCGTTTTTAAAAAATGTTAACCTTTAATATAGAGAACTATTCCCAGTACCCGCCCCCCTCCACCGTACACACAGATCATATGGGGAGGTGTTGGGTGAAAGTGCTTTATGATTCTCTGAATCCTTCTATAGCTCACGTAGAACATAGTTCTGAACCATGACAAAATAGTGTCTCAAGGAAATACATTTTTGTAGAAGTGGAAATTTATGTGAAAAATATAATTTTATTTGTTTTGATTAAAACATACAAAAACTACTGTAGCTTTTAACTTGCACTAACATGGTTTTACTTTGGTTTTATAATATAGTATAGATTTTAAAAAAACAAAATTAAATTTAAAAATAACATAATTTTGTGTTGTGAGAATTTCCTTGAGTGTAGAAAGCTAAGTTTATTCAACAATGCAGTCGATATCAGTCTTTGTCCCTTTAAATATGATAAATCCATGCAAACTTCTCCTAGAGCTTTTTCAATTTTTTCACATCCTGAGAGTCTAATTTAAATTTTGATCAGAAAAATTACCAAATTGTACAGAAACAATTATTGTAATAACTTATAAAATATTTCCCAACTTAGTAGGGAATTATTTTCTTATCATAGAAAAAGCCGTCTTAAACTTCCTTTAATTCAAAAGTTTTATTTCTCATAAGTAGCTTTGGAGAAGAGAGTGCCACACGATTGTGGGTAAAAACTTTTGTAATTGTTCAGGCTTCTGTTTGTTGAGACTGTTTTTAAATGTGTCTTCAACAGGATTTTGCTAAATTTTAGTTTCAAAGATCATAGAATGATTTTAAAATATATAACTTATTTCTTCCTCTACTCTCTTACTTTAATCTCTGATCTTGAATATGCTTTATACTTTCGAACCTGTTTAGTTTCCTCACATAATTTTACCTAATTGGAAAACAATTTTCATTTCTCTTAGAAAACCCAGGTCCTCTACTACTCATCAGTGTCTAACTTTGGTCTCACCTTTATGAGAAGGTGAGCCAGAATTCTGAGTCCCAGAACTGAAGAACTCTACCATATTGTCAAGGAGAATGTAAATTGCTGGTCTTAACTGACAAAAGGCATCAGGTGCCCCTTCAGAAAGCTAATGAAAGGTATTGGAAAAATATTTGATCTCACTCAACATCATGAACCACATTTCTTCTGAAACATCTGTATAACTATTATAGAATCAGTGGACTGAATTTAAGCTTTTGAATTTTAATTATACTGTTATAAGTGTCCCTGCCAAACAGTTAACTGCCAAATCAAACCCAGCTATTTGTTTGCCTGTGGTCTTGAACTCTCAGTTCTAAGGTCTCAGGTAGCAATCTTGCTTAAACCCCCTGAAAATCAGTCATAGTTCCACATTTTCTACCACATTTCCCAAATCTTTCCAGACATTGGGTTCTATTCTTGAGTTGTAAGATGCTGTGTTAGTCTCAATTATTTCCTGTTCATGTGGCTGTTTGTAGTCTATACTGTTAATTCTTTCAACAAATAGTGTGTTAAGTACATATTTCATTGTTGTCATTGTGCTTGATACTAGAGGTCTAGCAGTGAAAAAAGACAAAAGTCTTTCCCATCATGGACATAATATGGTGTTTGTAGTGATGAAAATATACCTAAAGGTGTGTTATTTTCATATAGCTGGGCACTGTGCAATGCAAAATTCCTTCTGACTCTCAAGGAGTTCTTGAGTTAATTACCATTGGACATTCTTGATGATAAATGCCAAACTACACTTACTACCTTTTCTTTTTTTCTTTTTGTACGTGCAACTATATTTTGCAATCACCTGCTCTGTGCGATCTCCAGATATCATCTGTATAGCAACTTATCATATGCTCACTGTGATAATAGCCTGGCCTAAAGTGATAGCTCAGACACTGAATTCTTATAGCAGATACTGTCTATGTAATTCAAATGAAGTTAAAGTGGTACTTTCCCTATAACACCTTGTCTATTGTGGTCTTCTGCTAGAATTTGAAATTTTGATTTTTCTTTAACACCCATCCAATCCTCAGGTTTAAGCTTTCAGGTAGAATATGTACTAGGTAAGTCTGTTTTTTAAAAATTTTTCTTTGTGTGCTTTCCAGTGCTTTCACTATGGCCTACACGGAAATTATACTGTGTTTATTGATTTATTTAATTTGAACAATATTCAGACATTGTTTTATAATTTTTAACATATTTTGGCTCTTTGAATTTGATAAAACTAAATTTAATATAATTTTATAACCATTTATATTAAAATCTGCCATCAAAATATGATATATGATTATAACCATTAGCTATTGATAAGATTGTTCTGTTAATTTTTAAGCCATTATGATGATTTATATAAATAAAGGGATAATGTCAATAATGTGATATTCAGGTTAAATTGGGGAATAAAATGCTAGAGCTACTCATTTAATTAACACTTTTCATGATTTCTCTATGACAGTAACTAGTTTAAAAATAATACCAGCACTTTAAAAATATACCCAGCACTTTACTTTTTAAAATTATAGTAAGGAACGCAATACCATTTTAGCACCCAAACAAAATTTAAAATTCTATGTAGTAAGCATTAAAATGAGCCTTAGCATATTATGTTTTATTTTATTTTTATTTCAATATCTATCTTACTATAAATAAATGTATTATTGTCTCCAATAACTAACTTTTTCCCTTAATCTGTGATAGGTTGTTCTTATTTAACAATTTGATTCATTATTGGCCAAAGCTGTATAGGTTAAGCTAATGTTTTCCAAGATTTAAAAAATCCTTGAAGAAAATAAATTTAAATAAAAAAATACAAACCCTTCTATAAGAAACATGCTTTTTTATTAATAGTTAATGGCTTTGATAACTGAAAAATTGTTTGAGAAACTCTTCTCATTTGAAATCATTTTGAGGTTAAATTTTTATTTATTTTACCTTTTTTGGTTCTTCCTCTATTCTGGAGAAGTTATAAAGCACTTAATATTTCTTCAATAGAGGTCATCATCATGGAACACCTCAGGAGGTAAGAAAAGCAATTCATACATTTTCTACACAAACAGACTGTTCAGAGACCTCCTGTAGGCATAGCCCAGTTAAAATATGTTTAATTTAATCCTCAGGTGTTTTTAGCAGGAAACAATTTCATCTCTACACGCAGCTACCAGAGCCATATCTGCAATTTTAAAATAAATTTACAAGGATAATCTTACATTGTCGTGTATGGCCTTGTGTGT
This sequence comes from Balaenoptera acutorostrata, assembly GCF_949987535.1. Lineage (NCBI taxonomy): Eukaryota > Metazoa > Chordata > Mammalia > Artiodactyla > Balaenopteridae > Balaenoptera > Balaenoptera acutorostrata. The sequence continues at coordinate 19,379,550 of NC_080081.1, forward strand.
GTTTTAATTTCAGAATCTTACTAAGCAGAGTAAGCATTATTGCAAATATATTTTAAGACAATTGAATTCTGGATATATTAAGCAACTCCAAATAATATTAGATATTTTGTCTAAACAGGTAACTTCACAACTGTATTTTTGGAAATACTTCAGTGTAAATACTTTTCATTTACAATCACTAATATTACTATCATCACTGCTATTATTTAAAAAACTCTCTCTCTCTCTCTCTCTCTCTATATATATATATATATATAAAACTTTTACTATCTCCCAAGCACTATTTAAGTACTTTATATGTATTATATATATGATTTGTGATTTTTTATTCTCTCTCCTGTGAGCTTTTTAGGAATTTGTCTATATCCATAGTGTTCAGAAATTTCACAATTTCTGACATGCCATGGTGAAAGGCAGTTTTTATCCATTGTGTATGGCCCTAATAACACCGTGATACTTACATTCTTCAGTTTGGGGGCTTTTTTGAATTATTTATTTAATAATTTTCTTGTCTTTTTTTTCTGTTTTCTGTTATTTGCAGTTTGAACTTAATGGGTTGGCTCTTCTAGTCTCCTGATTGAAAAGTTTAAGAATATAATACTGTTTTTCAGAATTCTAGGATTTGAGTAAGGAAAGAGGACTAAAAGGGTTTAACCTTCACTATCTAAAATTTCATTTAATTCCCCTCTCCAGAAAATGCCCTCAGCTTTGCCTTGATTCTATCTGTTCTAAGTTCCCTAATTCACTCACCCTAAAGAATTAACTTCTAATCCTCTACTTGACTGAAATAAGATGATTACCCATTTATGAGGAATGGGAGTGGAATATGGAGGAATAACTATTCTTAAACAGAATTTCAAAAATAATTTTATTTTCTCTTTTACATTCAGCAGTCTCACTCCAATTTCTGATATTGGTATTCTGCAGTGCATCAGCTTGTATCTTGATTTCTATGCTAAATTAATATTTATCTATATTCTCTCCAGTTTTTCTCCTAAGTGATTTTTCTCCTAATTACATCTGTGAAGATTTAATTTTTTTGCTGTCCTGGTAATAAGGACAGCAAATTAGCTGTCAATTTTTGGAAGGAGTATAGTTGGACAATTTTTGGAAGGAGTATAGTTATATTCAGTTTACCATTTTAGCTGGTTTTCTGCACATCTTTATTTAAATGGGTCATTCAACCAAGTGTCCTCTAAAAATGAAATTTGCATTTACAAGTTCTATTAGAATCATTAGACTCAGAGGCCAACGATAGACTTAGAGGCAAATTGTTTTCTTTTTTGTTGTACTTCATTTGTTTCCTTGTTTGGGTTTGCTTTGGTTTGCTCCCAACCTCCATTCTGGGCACAGATTTCCATTCAGGCTGCAGCTAATTTTCATCTGTACTTGCAGTGTCCATGTATGTGAAGACCCTCTTCTGTTTTCACATATGAAGAACTCATTCATTATAACTTGCTTCTGGCCTCAAGAAAATTATGTTTTAATAAAGGAGAAAGACAAAAGTGATTGCAGTACAGTGTGATAAGAGTAAAACGAAAGAAACTAGATGTAGTAGTAAATTGTAGAAGAAAAGAATGGAGTTGTGAATTAGAGAAGGTTTGATGGGAAATTAAAATACATTTTGAATAGTCAAAACATGAATATTCAATAAGTTCCATGAATGGGTTTTTCATATATGAAAACAGGAGACTGTCTTTTCATGTATGGGCACTGAGGGTACAGATGAAAAATTGTATCTAAGTTGTACAAACAGTTTTATCTGTTCAGAATTAGAAATTCTAAAGACAAGAAGAGTAAGAATACCTTCTCTAATGCAATGACTAGAAATAAAAATCATAAGGTTCCTTTAAAACTGATATTTTATACACTATCTTTTATAGATGTGCCCAAGATGAATACTACTCAGTGTATTTTTCAGAAGCATTTTATTTTTGTCATGCAGTATCTTTTGAATTTCTTCAACCATACTGTAGTAGGCAGTTTTTAGTTAATTGAAATTTAAAATTAAATTAATTAAAAATGAAAATAATTAAAATACCGATTAATTTCATTAAAAATGAAAATACCAACAAGGAATGTCAGTTGTGTTAATTAGATCCAAAATCATATGCATTAAGTGTACCCCAACTATCCTGAGATTCTGAATGTTTAATCTAATCTGTGAAAATAGTGATATTGTTACAGTAGTGGAGTCAGGAATTTAGGAGTCAGGAATTTTCATAATCTCAAGTTGATTAATTTGAAAATTGTTACACTCAGGAAAAACTGTACCTTAAACTAAGATATAAAATGTACAAATATTGCTGCAGTAATAAAGCAAGAGAGTTAATATTATAAAAAGTATATAATGAAAAGATAAATGAAATATATAAAGTTAGGGAGTTCTTACTATGGTAATGATATATATATCTAAATTATATACTATACATATTATAATTTTATATACCACACTTATTAAAGTAAAAAAGAAAGCAAAGACAAAAGGAAAATATAAAACACTGAAACACACAACCTATGACCTGGTATTTTAATAATCATGAACATATTGTAATATTTTCTATTAGGGAAAGCAAAATACACAAACAGGAACAACATAATCATTTATATTTCAAACTTTCAAACTCAGCAGAAAGCTTGAGGTAAAGAAATGAAATTGGTATTTTCTTTTATAGTCATTACAGTCTCTTTCAAATGATATTAACTATTTTGTAATCATATTCTTGCCTTCTATTTCTTATATGTACTAAGTGTTATGAACTTAATGCTTGTGTCCCCCCGAAATTCATACATTACTTAATCTCAATGTGATGATATTTGGAAGTGAGCTATTTGGGTGGTGATTAGGTTTAGGTAAGTTCATGATGGTGAGACTCCCTACAATGGTATTAGTGTCCTTATAAGAAGAGAGACCAGAGCTCTCTACTCCATGTGAGAACACAGCCATAACAGAAAGCAGCCATCTGCAAGCCTCTAAGTGAGCTCTCACCAGGAACCAAATCTGCCAGTTCCCTGATCTTGAACTTCCCAGACTCCAGAACTGTGAGAAATAAATGTCTGTTGTTTAAGACACCCAGTCTCTGGTATTTTGTTATAGCAACCCAAGTTGACTAACACACTGAGGAAATGACTATTACGTAAAATAAATATCTCCCTAAAGTCCCTGTTTAGTGTATTAATTTTCAGGCACATGAAAACACAGGACATACATTTATTCATTCTTAATGTCCTATATTGTGTTGGGTCAGTTTGATAAAGCATATTAGTATTAGGCAGAATTTTATTGAACTATAGTGCCAGTTAGCCACATACATTGGTAGCTTACACATTGCTTGTGTTTAATCCGTGTAGCAGTCTGATGATCTTACTAGTAAAAAAAAAAAAAAGAAAGAAAAAAAAGCATATTAATAAACTGTCTTTCTTCTCTTCCTTAAGTAATCATTTTCCTTCAAAGTACAAATTGTGCCACTTGATTATGGCAGCAATTCTTGCTTTTTCATTGTGCTTTAGTAACAATTTGCTGGAGATATAGGGCTAAGGGCATGTAACTAATAGATGAAGAACTAATATTTTTGTTGGTATTTTGCATACAAATGTACTTTCTAATCTTTTCAATAATCCATTCAATAATGACTTGTTATTAAGTATAAATTTGCTACTCCTGATCAAACAAGAACAAAATAACACATGGAATATCTCCAGTGTCTCTAACAGTGGTCCCTAAAGCAAGTTATACCTATCTGAAGGGCTCTACAAGACCCTACAAATAATTGTGTTTTATTCAGAAAAAAAAGAACACATATTGATTACATAGTATAGAAATTATATTTTTATTACCCCTCTCTAGCAGTGAAAGCAAGAGGGGGCAGGGTATTTCCTCATTATTTCTAGAAGTCTAGGTTCCTCACTTGTCCTCAGTTGATATACAAGAGAGGAGGCCTCCTTCTTAATGCTGAGCAAGGGGTGGGAGTTTTGGCTTCTCACATGGTCTCCACTCTCTTCGTGGTCTGTGTCACTTTGTTAGGAGTGGGCAGTGGCAAAAATCTTGCCTCTCCAGTAGGCCTCCTCTGACACTGCCCCAGCATGGAGTGGGCACAGCATCTCTCTACTGCTTGGCGAGGGTGGAATTCTATGCTGCCCGTGAGGTCTTCTTGCCTTATATGGGTGGGAATAAAAATCCTGGGTCCCTCCTCTGGCTTTTCTGAGACTAGGATGGCAGAGGTTTGGGCATGGAGAGCATGGAGTCTTGCCTCCCTCTTCACCTTTGCTGGTACGGGTATGGAGTGGGGCAACAGTTATTTCTGTGGTGTTTGGCTGGAGTAGAGTGGTTATTATCTAAATATTTTCTGTCTTTCTTGGTGCTCCTTTTCTGGTCCTTTGGATAGAGAAAGAAGGCTTTTGCTGGAGCTTTTATTATTTACAATTGTTAGAGTTAACAAATTGCCAGCTTCTTCAGCTCCAAGCTTGGGATATATGAGGCAAACAGAAAACCCAAGGAATCTATCACTGTGTCATTCCTCAGATCCTGATGTCCCTAGCTAGACTGCCTCCTTTTCTCTAACCTTCAAAGTTTTCTTATATGTGTTTTATATGTAATGTGAGCATATATATATATAATTAGTGAGATAGAGAATAGTGTTTCCAGTCTATCTTCCCTCATTTAAAATATATATTTTTTTACTTTTAATTATTATATTTTTCATTTCTATAAGTTTTATTTGCTTTATGTTCCATACAGCTATTTTTATACTGATCTTTTCATAAAATATTTTCTATTATTTTAATTTTTATTATTTTGTGTCTGTAATCATTTTAACATAACTCTTTTAGTCTGTATCAGGTAATTCTATTATCTGGAGTTTTGGGGTCTCTAATTTTTTAATCCATTCTGTGTTCTGACTTTCAGTTTTGAATGATTATGTTGTTGAGTGTTTACACTTTCTATTTTAAATTCGTCTTCTTCAAGTCTTTAACTTTGGAAAGACTTTGGGATCTTGTATGATAGTCTCTACAGTAGTTTTAGGTTTTTATCTGTCAGGTAGCCACATGGTATGACCCAATGTGATGATATTTTAGGTAAATATTTCTAAGTTTTATTGGAAAGCCCAGGGAGTATGTATGCAAGCCTCAAATGAAAGGATATTTGCTGTTTTGTTATGAATAGAATATGAAAACATTTTACACTGGCTTTCAGAACTAGAGAGACGAATCTCCCTTTTTTCTTTCTGTGCTGGTAAGTAAATTAATTTTCTTAATTCATCTATTCACTGAGGTTGCATCACTTTAATGTGGCTTTGCTATTATACTTACACACAAATATTATGTCCAATTCTCACTTTTTATGGGCTCAAATTTATGTCTAATTTCTTTGTGGACTATAAACTCAAAACACTTTGGTTACACAAATATATTCACCCCAGCAAGTCAAGTTTCTCACAATGTCAGTGCTTTTATTTGTCTCTGCTCTTGCTGTTTTATTTCCTTGCCTTATTGTGTGCTCAAATATATATTTTCAATCACCTGATATTTCAGAGATACATTTCAAATTACATACCTTTTCTGTTCTTTGAGTGGGACTGTTTCTAGATTGTCTAGGTCTAAATATTGACATAAATAGAACTCTCTCTCTTTTTCACCTAAAATCTCTCTCACACTTCAAGTTCCACTGATGGGCCATATTCTCAAACTTGTTTTTATCATGATTCTTCCTGATAAGACAGGTAGCATTCATCAGTCCTTCTGCTTGACTATAACCACTTTCAACCTGTTTCACTCCTTATGATAAAATATATTTTAATTTATATCAGTGCTCCATTACAATGTGTACTTCTTGCCTGTTGAGGATGTTAAGAAAACTGAACATAGAAGAAGGTAGTTACCATGGTGATAAGGATTGCTTGTGACTCCCCATTAGAGTGTAAGTTTTTGAGAACAGATGTTTTATATGGGTTACATTTTATTTGAGTCTCTAATATGATGCTTCTCACATAATACTGGATGAATTTACTTTAGAAGGAAGTAAATGGATACAAAGAAAAATAAAATACAAAGGGAAAGGGTAGATTGAAGAAAGGAAGGAAGGGGTTTTTATTGTGTTTTTGTTTCTTTTTTTTCTGGTGACCTATTGTATTTAATGCCAGTAAATTTGTCATGGTTTCACTTACTCTTTAATTGTTTTATATTTATCATATTTCTCTAGTAAACTGAGATTTGAGAACATGGATTTTGCTTTTGTATCTCTTTTCACATCCCATATTGTCACAGCAGTGGGCCCAAAGATTGAATTTAATAAATAATTTTTATGTTCACCATCAGTATACTGCTTAATTAATCTCACATAATATTAAGCTTGATATTTTCCCACTGAAACTCTGAATCTCAACACTCTCCCTGCTATATATTTTTATATTACACTATATTTTTTTATATTCAACTGATCATTATAAAGTGAATCTTTGAGACAAAATTAAACCAGATTTTAAAAAATAACTCTTCATGCAAAATTTGTCCGTATTGGTAGTTGTTTTGACAAATGACCAAAATCAGTTTTTCATCTTTTGAAATTAATTAGTTTAAATATTATGTTTAATTTTATGTATCTATTAATAAAAATGATAACGCATGTTTCTTATTTTGTTTTTTTACAAATGCATGCTTCACTTAAGACCTTTATATTAAAAAATGTTCCATCTCCCATGGACTACATGAGCTGATATGTGTTGTTAGTTCAGATACTTTTATTTCATTCTCGCAATTATGAATAAAAGCCCTGACTCCAAAAGAAAAATGTCTCGTGGCATCAAGCAGATTTATTAAAAGGTTTGCCACTGTATATGTAAATCTATTTCACATATTTCCCTACTATCACCTTATTTTCAATAAAAAAGCAGGTGGTTTCGTGGATCTCACTATTTTCAGGGTACATCCTGTACAGTTATTGATTAACATATTCTGCTTTTGTGTTATTTTTCATAGCTGCTACATTTCCCATGCTTTCTTTCTCATTTTTTTCTTCTCTTCTGTATTTGAGAAAAAGTTGGAGGAGAGGGATGAGGACTCTGAAATTACTCTAACATTTGATTCAGTTTTATGCCACATTTAAATTATCTTTATGTTATGAGTTCAATTGTGTCCTCCCAAAATTCATATGATGAAGCCCTAACCCCTAGTGCCTCAGAATGTCACTGTATTTGGAGATGGGACCTTTAAATGGGTGATTAAATTTAAAAAAGACCGTCAGTGTGGTCCCTAATACAATGATTGGTATGCTTAAAACAAGAAGAAATTTGAACACAAAAGAAACACCAGGGATGCATTAGGAAAAAGAAAAAACCATTTGAGGACATTAGGAAAAGACAGCCATCTGCAAGCCAAGGAGAGAGACCTCAGGAGAAATCAGACCTGACAATACTTTGATCTTGGACTGCTAGCCACCAAACCTGTGAGAAAATAAATTTCTGGTGTTTAAGCCACATAGTCTGTGATAATTTGTTATGGTGGCCCTAGCAAACCAATACAATTTATTGTATCTGCTACAGTCCCACAATATATACTTTGTGAGTTGGTGACAGAGTTGGTCACGCATTATTGGTTACACATCACATATGGATCTACTTTCAGTGCATGCCAAGCTTTTTTGTTTGTTTTTATGGCTTTAACAGACATTCTGTCCTGTGTCTGGAATACTCTTTGCCTTAAGCTTGAATTGACTAACACTTATTCACTAATAATATCTGTTTAAACATCAGACCTGTCTTACCTTGACTCTCTAGTCTAAATATGGGCCTCCTCCTAAATATATTTAAGAACAAGATTTTCTTCTCCTTTGTGTAGAGCATATTAGTGTCTATTACATTCCCTTTTACCCTCACCCAGTGCTCTTAATAGGTTTTCAGTAATGTTTTCAATGGACATATGAATGAATAGTTGAGTTTTATATCATGAAATGTTATTCCCATAACAGCTAAATCTGTGCATATTAAATCTGCAAGAAGACTGGATTAGTCATAATGGATCGCAAATATTTTACTAGTCAAAAGGAAGTGCTAGAGGCAGAGGCACATAATATACCATAATTTTAGTCTAGTTTGTATTCAGAAGAAAGTTTATTGTTAACCAATTAAAATATTAGTGATCTGATTTTTAAAGTGGTGAAAAAATTAAGAACACATTTCTGAGATCATCAAGAAACATCAGACAAATAATGCCATTTGCAGCAACATGGATGGACCTAGAGATTGTCATACTGAGTGAAGTAAGTCAGACAGAGAAAGACAAATATCGTATGATATTGCTTATATGTGGAATCTAACAAAAAAAGAAAAGGGTACAAATAAACTTATTTACAAAACAGAAATAGAGTTACAGATGTAGAAAACAAACTTATGGTTACCAGGTAGTATGAGGGGGGAGGGATAAATTGGGAAATTAGGATTGACATGAACACTACTATATATAAAATAGATAACTAATAAGGGCCTACCATATAGCACAGGGAACCCTACTCAATACTCTGTAATAGCCTATATGGGAGAAGAATCTAAAAAAGAGCGGATTTATGTATACGTATAACTGATTCACTTTGCTGTACACCTGAAAATAACACAACATTGTAAATCAACTATATGCCATTAAAATTTTTTTTTATAAAAAAGGAACTTCCCTGGAGGTCCAGTGGTGAAACTCCACACTTCCATTGCAGGGGGCACAGGTTGGAACCTTGGTGGGGGAACTAACATCCCACATGCTGTGTGGTGTGGCCAAAAAATAATTAATTAATTAATTAAAAAAATAAAAAGTAAATTAAAAATTTTATAAGAGAAGTTATTTATACAAAGACATTGATACTAACACTTTAATGAAGCTTAAATGTTTTATTTTTTTGATTTATTTATCTGGTAAATTTCAGTGATGACTTTATTGTATTCCACATAAAGTTCATGGTGATTCAAGTGAAACAGTTACTAGAATAGCCATTAAAACTTGCAGTCACCATCATGTGCCTGTAATGTGAATCTTCATTCATGTTCATTGCTGTCCTATTCTGTGTGCCTATACCTATGAATATGCCTTGTTGAATTGTTCATATGACTGACTGATGCTGACTTAAGTCATAAACTTAATCAGAGAACTGACTGAATATTAATAAAAAACAGAGCTTGTGAGAAAGGCAGACCCATATTGCCAAAGAAGGATGAGAAAACCAAAATGAATGCTGACTGATGCTTTCATACCTGAACTCTTTTATGTATTTAAAAATCAATAAACAGATACTTTATACTTCCTTATCAAAAATGGATGAAAAAACATTTGACTAATTAAATTTTAATTGATTGAGGTTTTATGTTTCTCTTTTTCTCTAAGTAATGCATTTATTTTTGAAGCTGTCTGTTGTTTTCCTGCTTAGATTTCAAACTCAATGAAATCAAGTTTTCTCTTTAACCGTGTTCTGGCAAATAACTGCTCTTTAAAATAGATCATATAATACCATTTGGTACTAATAATTAGGTTGTCATATTTCTGAGGAAAGAAATATTTTTAATCTTTGAAAGATTTTCCTAAGGAAGTTGTATGTGCTCTGAAATGCTAATTAGGTGATGTTAAATAATTCATATATCTTGCAAGTTTTATGGCATGGATGTATACCAAATGGCTACTCATATATATGCTTGTGTATTCTATGTGCTAGTGTGTTAGATATATTCATATAGTTGTAGTCATATCTTTATCTAGAGAAATAAAACACAGCTCAGACTCTTAATATTATAATTTTGCTTCAGACAAAACATCTGAGTTTTATCAAGGCAGTAAGAGTTATCAAAATACTATGTAAGTTTTACAGAACCTAGATTTGCCACAATTAGTGTGCATTATAAAATTTTTAAAAAGACAGCAAGTGATATTCCATGTACGACTCCTCTTCTCGTTTTTTCTTTCCAATCGTCACTTTCACTTTGTTTCTCTTTATGTTAATAACCTATTCTTGGCTGATCAAAGAGTTAATCCCATTTACCTTCACCAAGATCCTTAGACTTCCATCACAGTTTTTTTTCAACTATCCTGCTGATTGCCCCAAATTCTCATCCCTTTAGAAATGTATATAGATATGAACATAGAAATAAGTAAAATTACAGAGTTTAAATCAATAGTGCTTCCATCCTAATATCAATCCAGCTATCTAACTGTAGCACTATTTATTTATTTAATTAGTCAACATATTTTATTGAGCACCTTTTTTGTACCCATTGCAGTCCAGGTGCTGAGAATAAAACAGAAGTAAAATAGTCAGAAATCCCTACACCTTGTGGAGTACATACTTCAAGTTTTGTCTGTGGAGCATAAACTTCCAATATCTGCTACATAAAAGGATTTTCCAAAGTTACTTTTATTCCAAAAGTTTTATTTAATTTTCTAACCCATCATGAAGTTACTCTTTAATTTCAACTTGAATTACTCTTCATTTCAATTACTTAATTTCTCTGTTGTCATGTCTCACTGTGAGAAAAAACAAAAAGTAAATTACAGATCTACTGAAAGTACATTACCAATTAGTGTTCTTAAAAAACAATTTATCAAATGGATAATATTGGACTAAAACATCCAAAATAATTTAATAACATTTTCTAGTAGCATTATTCATATCATTTTTCTTTTTTACTTAAAATAATGAAGATAAGCAAAACTTCATTTTTTATAAAAGAAAGTGGTTCTTCACACCAAGTGATAATTTTTGCAATGGCTTTGAATTAGCATGCTTTTGTTGTGACTCAAGCTAGTAGTTTGAAAAATTGACTTTTTCCAGAACTCTTTGCAAGACCAAGAATAAGAATTCCAATAACTAGGGACACACAGGAAAGGCAATAATGGAAGTGTTGATAGGCTAATCCAGACTGAAAACACGGTTTTTAAATAATGATAAACAACAATTTCAAAATAAATTTAATGTTGGCCTCTTTCAGTTTTCATTCAAATTTCACTAACGTAGCATCTATGTAGAAAAATTGTCCTCATTGGATCTCTATCATACATGAAAAGGTGGATTCCAGTTGTATCAAAGACCTAATAATGAAAATCAAGGGACTTCCCTGGTGGCGCAGTGGTTAGGAATCTGCCTGCCAATGCAGGGGACATGGATTCGATCCCTGGTCCGGGAAGATCCCACATGCCGTGGAGCAACTAAGCCCGTGCACCACAACTACTGAGCCTGCACTCTAGAGCCTACGAGCCACAACTACTGAGCCTGCATGCCACAACTACTGAAGCCCGTGCGCCAAGAGCCGGTGCTCCGCAACAAGAGAAGCCACTGCAACAAGAAGCCCACGCACTGCAACGAAGAGTAGCCCCCAGTCGCCACAACTAGAGAAGGCCCGTGTGCAGCAATGAAGACCCAATGCAGCCAAAAATAAATAAATAAATAAATAAATAAGTCAAGATAATATTTAAAAAAAAAAAATCAAAACAGCAAGGGTGATTAGAAGTAAATATGGCAGAATGCCATATGTGCATGAAAACAGTTTCATTTAATTTTTAAATTCCAACTATTTAAAATTAAACTAAAAATAGAGATGGAAATCTTGTAACTATTTATGTCATTTAGTGCAGAGTTGTGTTAAAATTCTTAAAATTTATGAGTTATGAATGAAGTCTGATCTTTACATAAGCACAAGCTCTTAGTCATGCTTTTGAAACATAAATATATTTTCCTTTAACAATACAGAGATATACACAAAGTACAAGATGAATGGGTATGTGTTTTGACATTCTTTCTCTACAATATGATTTTCAGGAAGAGTAAAACATATAGATCATGAAACCTGCTGAGAAGCTTGTGTTGTACTGAATATATAACAGTATATTTAGTGTACTACTGCTTCGGTGTCATTAATGGCACTCTAGAATATGTAAGATTTAGAGTGTCTTCTTAAGTCCTTAACTTACTACCAGGCAGTGCCTTGGGCCACAGGGAGATAAAAATCCCCTTGGTGTGATACTGCAAATGTCACTAAGAACCCTCATATTTTAAGAAATCCATTACAGAATTCCAAATACTTAAGTTGAAAATGGTAAGAAAGGAAATGAAGGAAAGTAAATGAAATTGTTGGATGTCTTTGGCTGACCTTATATAATGTACACAATGCAACCAAATACTATAAGGGCTGGAGAAGTGATAAATGATGAAGGGAAAATGAGGTGAAACTGAGGATAACATCCATGGGTAAAATGCATACCGTTAAGACCAACCAACTGTGCTGATTAAAATTTTGATAGCGATTTGATCCTAGCATTTTAAAGACAAAGACAAAAAATCTACATGAATAGTTCCATGATTCGCCATGTTCATTACTTTCCTATTGCTACTTTAACAAATTACCACAAGCTTAATGGTTTAAAATAACAAAAATCTATTGTCTTACAGTCATGGAAGTCAGAAGTCCCAAATGGGTTTTACTGCTCTGAACAAAGTATTGGCAGGGCTGCAATCCTTTTGGAGGCTCTAGGGAAAAATCCACATTCTTATCATTTCCAGCTTCTAAAGCTGCAATCATTGCTCAGCGCCCCTTTCTTGAACATCTTCAAAGCCAGCAGTATAACATCTTCAAATCTCTGTCCCTTTGCTTCTGGGATAATCTCTCTTTCTCCTCTTTCATGGTCATATTTCCCTCTGTGTCTCTCTTACAAGGACCCACTGGGATAATGCAGGAAAATCTCCTCAACTCAAAATTTTTACTCACATCTTTACGATCCCCTCTGCTATACCAGGTAATATGTACAGGTTCTAGGAATTAGAATCTAGATATCATTGGGGGCCATTATTCAGCTTACAACAATTCCAAAACAAAATCATTTACTCAAGAGAAAAAAAGATTACATTTTTGCCATTCTACATAAGGAAGACATGATAAAAAATATAATGATCTCTGACATGGAAATCATCCAAAGAATAAAATCCAAATGATACCATTGACCTCTTTTTTAAAGTCACTTTATGGTACAATGACTATAGAATATCAAAGAAAACTATAGTTGTTTCTTTTTTTCACTTTTATATTATCTAAAATTTAATTCATTAAAACACGATTTGGTTCACTATTATTTTAATTAGCTTTGTGGTATTATTTATATTTAGGGAACATTAAATAGAGCTGCTTATTTTTCCCTGGAAAAAATATATAGCAAAAAATTTACTTATAGCAAAACCGTAAGGTGCTTAAACATAAAATTAACAAAGCATTAACTATAATAAAAAAGATTCAAATGTAATCTTTATTTTTAACATCTTTATTGGAGTATAATTGCTTTACAATGTTCTCTTAGTTTCTGCTCTATAACAAAGTGAATCAGCTATACGTGTAAATATATCCCCATATCCCCTCCCTCTTGAATCTCCCTCCCACCCTCCCAATCCCACCACTCTAGGTGGTCACAAAGCACCTACGTATAGTGTTATGTCATCTGCAGACAGTGACAGCTTTACTTCTCCTTTTCCGATTTGGATTCCTTTTATTCCTTTTTCTTCTCTGATTGCTGTGGCTAACACTTCCAAAACTATGTTGAGTAATAGTGGTGAGGGTGGGCAACCTTGTCTTGTTCTTGATCTTAGTGGAAATGGTTTCAGGTTTTCACCATTGAGAATGATGTTGGCTGTGGGTTTGTCATATATGGCCTTTATTATGTTGAGGTAAGTTCCCTCTGTGCCTACTTTCTGGAGAGTTTTTATCATAAATGGGTGTTGAATTTTGTCAAAAGCTTTTTCTGCATTCTATTGAGATTATCATATGGTTTTTATCCTTCAGTTTGTTAATATGATGTATCACATTGATTGATTTGTGTATATTGAAGAATCCTTGCATTCCTGGGAGAAACCCCACTTGATCATGGTGTATGATCCTTTTAATGTGCTGTTGGATTCTGTATGCTAGTATTTTGTTGAGGATATTTGCATCTTTGTTCATCAGTGATACTGGCCTGTAGTTTTCTTTTTTTGTAACATCTTTGTCTGGTTCTGGTATCAGCATGATGGTGGCCTCGTAGAATGAGTGTTCCTCCCTCTGATATATTTTGGAAGAGTTTGAGAAGGATAGATGTTAACTCTTCTCTAAATGTTTGATACAATTTGCCTATGAAGCCATCCGGTCCTGGGCTTTTGTTTGCTGGAAGATTTTCAATCCCAGTTTCAATTTCAGTGCATGTGTTTAGTCTGTTTATATTTTCTATTTCCTCCTGGTTCAGTCTCAGAAGATTGTGCTCTTCTAAGAATTTGTCCATTTCTTCCAGGTTGTCCATTTTATTGGCATATAGTTGCTTGTAGTAATCTCTCATGATTCTTTGTATTTCTGCAATGTCAGTTGTTATTTCTCCCTTTTCATTTCTAATTCTGTTGATTTGAGTCTTCTCCCTTTTTTTCTTGATGAGTCTGGCTAATGGTTTATCAATTTTGTTTACCTTCTCAAAGAACCAGCTTTTAGTTTTATTGATCTTTGCTATTATTTCCTTCATTTATTTCCGATCTGATCTTTATGATTTCTTTCCTTCTACTAACTTTGGGGGTTTTTTTGTTCTTTCTCTAATTGCTTTAGGTGTAAGTTTAGCTTGTTTATTTGAGATTTTTCTTGTTTCTTGAGGTAGGATTGTATTGCTATAAACTTCCCTCTTAGAACTACTTTTGATGCATCCCATAGGTTTTGGGTCATCGTGTTTTCATTGTCATTTGTTTCTAGGTATTTTTTGATTTCCTCTTTGATTTCTTTCTGTGATTTCCTCTTTGATTTCTTCAGTGATCTCTTGGTTTTTTAGTAGTGTTTTGTTTAGCCTCCATGTGTTTGTATTTTTTACAGTTTATTTCCTGTAATTGATAACTAGTCTCATAGCATTGTGGTTGGAAAAGATACTTAATACGATTTCAATTTTCTTAGATTTACCAAGGCTTGATTTGTGACCCAATATATGATCTATGCTGGAGAATGTTCCAAGAGCACTTGAGAAGAAAGTTTATTCTGTTGTTTTCGGATGGAATGTCCTCTAAATATCAATGAAGTCCATCTTGTTTAATGTGTCATGTAAAGCTTGTGTTTCCTTATTTATTTTCATTTTGGATGATCTGTCCATTGGAGAAAGTGGGGTGTTAAAGTCCCCTACTCTTATTATGTTACTGTCGATTTCCCCTTTTATGGCTGTTAGCATTTGCCTTATGTATTGAGGTGCTCCTATGTTGGTTGCATAAATATTTACAATTTTTATATCTTCTTGGATTGATCCCTTGATCATTGTGTAATGTCCTTCTTTGTCTCTTGTAATAGTCTTTATTTTAAAGTCCATTTTGTCTGATATGAGAATTGTTACTTCAGGTTTCTTTTGATTTCCATTTGCATGGGATATCTTTTTCTATCCCCTCACTTTCAGTCTGTATGTGTCTCTAGGTCTGAAGTGTGTCTCTTGTAGATAGCATATATACAGGACAGGTCTTGTTTTTGTATCCATTCAGCCAGTCTATGTCTTTTGGTTGGAGCATTTAATTCATTTACATTTAAGGTAATTATTGATATGTATGTTCCTATTACCATTTTCTTAATTGTTTTGGTTTTCTTTTTGTAGGTTTTTTTCCTTCTCTTGTATTTCCTCCCTAGAGAAGCTCCTTTAGCATTTGTTGTAAAGCTGGTTTTGTGGTGCTGAATTCTCTTAGCTTTTGCTTGGCTGTAAAGGTTTTAATTTCTCTGTCAAATCTGAATGAGATCCTTGCTGGGTAGAGTAATCTTGGTTGTAGGTTTTTCTCTTTCATCAGTTTACATATGTCCTGCCACTCCCTTCTGGGTTGCAGAGTTTCTGCTGAAAGATCAACTGTTAACCTTATCTGGATTCCTCTGTATGTTCTTTGTTGCTTTTCCCATGCTGCTTTTAATATTTTTTCTTTGTATTTAATTTTTAATAGTTTGATTACTATATGTCCTGGCATGTTTCTCCTTGGATTTATCCTGTATTGGACTCTCTGTGCCTCCTGGAATTGGGTGGCTATTTCCTTTCCCATGTTCTCAAAGTTTTCAACTATAGTCTCTTCAAATATTTTCTCATACCCTTTCTTTTTTTCTTCTTCTTCTGGGACCCCTGTAATTCGAATGTTGGTGTGTTTAATGTTGTCCCAGAAGTTTCTGAGACTGTCCTCAATTCTTTTCATTCTTTTTTCTTTATTCTGCTCTGCAGTAGTTATTTCCACTATTTTATCTTCGAGGTCACGTATCCGTTCTTTTGCCTCAATTATTCTGCTATTGATTCCTTCTAGAGAATTTTTAATTTCATTTATTGTGTTATTCATCATTGTTTGTTTGTTCTTTACTTCTTCTAGGTCCTTCTTAAATGTTTCTTTTATTTTCTCCATTCTATTTCCAAGATTTTGCATCATCTTTACTATCATTATTCTGAATTCTTTTTCATGTAGACTGCCTATTTCCTCTTCATTTGTTTGGTCTTGTGGGTTTTTACCTTGCTCCTTCATGTGCTGCATTTTTCTCTGCCCTCGCTTTTTACTTGACTTACTGTGTTTGGGGTTTCCTTTTTGCAGACTGCAGGTTCGTAGTTCCCGTTGTTTTTGGTGTCTGCCCCCTGTGGGTAAGGTTGGTTTAGTGGCTTGTGTAGGCTTCTTGGTGGAGGGGAATGGTACCTGTGTTCTGGTGGGTTAGGCTGGATCTTGTGTTTCTGGTGGGCAGGGCTGCATCTGGTGGTGTGTATTGGGTGTCCATGAATTTAGTATTACTTTAGGCAGCATCTCTGCTAATGGGTGGGGTTGTGTTCCTGTCTTGCTAGTTGTTTGGCATGGGGCATTCAGCACTGGAGCTTGCTGGCCTTTGGGTGGAGCCGGGTCTTAGCTTTGAGACAGAGATCTCTGGGGGAGCTCTCGCCAATTGATATTCGGTGGGGCCAGGAGGTCTCTGGTGGTTCAATGTCCTG
The DNA here is from genome assembly GCF_949987535.1 of Balaenoptera acutorostrata. Lineage (NCBI taxonomy): Eukaryota > Metazoa > Chordata > Mammalia > Artiodactyla > Balaenopteridae > Balaenoptera > Balaenoptera acutorostrata. Next base: position 19,396,488 of record NC_080081.1, read on the forward strand.
AGCTCGGCTCTCCCACCTCAGAGGCTCAGGCCTGACACCAGGCTGGAGCACCAAGACCCTGTCAGCCACATGGCTCAGAAGAAAAGGGAGAAAAAAAGAAAGAAAAAAAAATTTTTTTAATAATAATAATAAAATAAAATTTAAAAAATAAAATAAGTAATATAAAAAGATTAAAAAATTATTAAAATTAAAAAGTATTAAAAAATAAAAAAGAAGAGAGCAACCAAACCAATCAAGAAATCCACCAATGATAACAAGCGCTAAAAGTTTTACTAAGGTAAACATAAAAATCAGTAAAAAGTCAGTTGCAGACAGCAAACCCCAAGTCTACAGTTGCTCGCAAAGTGCACTGCCTCAATTTTGGGTTGATTCATTACCTGTTCAGGTATTCCACAGATGCAGGGTACCTCAAGTTGATTGTGGGGATTTAATTCACTGCTACTGAGGCTGCATGGAGAATTTTCCATTTCTCTTCTTTGTTGGCACAGCTCCTGTGGTTCAGCTTTGGTTTTGGCCCCACCTCTTTGTGTAGGTTGCCCTCAGGCTTCTGCTCCTGCCCAGACAGTGGGGTTTAAAGCAGTGACTTATTAGGTGGCTCTGGCTCACTCATGCTGGCAGGAGGGAGGGGTATGGTAGTTATAATTGTAATGCAGGGCGAGCCTGTGGTGGCAGAGGCTGGTGTGACGTTGCAACAGCCTGAGGCGCACCGTGTGTTCTCCCGGGGAAGTTGTCCCTGGATCACGGGACCCTGCCAGTGGCGTGCTGCACAGGCTCCAGGCAGGGGGGTTGGGAGGAGGGGGGTGTGTGTGGATAGTGACCTCTGCTTGCACAGAGGATTCTTGGTGGCTGCAGCAGCTGTATTAGTGGTTCATGCCCGTCTCTGGTGTCAGAGCTGATAGCCGCGGCTCGCACCCTTCTCTGGAGCTCGTTTAGGCGGTACTCTGCCTTCTGTGGACAGACAGAGAAGGGATCCCCTCTCCTCGCACACTCTGAAACAATGGTCTCTTGTCTCTTAGGCAGGTCAGGAGTTTTTCCCGGACTCCCTCCTGGCTAGCTGTGGCACCCAAGCCCCCTTCAGGCTGTGTTCATGCAGCCAACCACAGTCCTCTCCCTGGGATCTGACCTCCGAAGCTTGAGCCTCAGCTCAGCTCCCAGCCCCCACCTGCCCTGGCGGGTGAGCAGACAAACCTCCCAGGCTGGTGAGTGCTGGTCGGCACTGATCCTCTGTGTGGGAATCTCTCTGCTTTGCCCTCTGCACCCCTGTTGCTGCGCTCTCCTCCATGGCTCCAAAACTTCCCCCCTGCTGCCCACTCCCTGTCTCTGCCAGTGAAGGGGCTTCCTAGTGTGAGGAAACTTTTCCTCCGTCACAGCTCCCTCCCCAAGGTGCAGGTCCCATCCGTATTCTTTTGTCTCTGTTTTTCCTTTTTTCTTTTGCCCTTCCCAGGTATGTGGGGATTTTCTTGCCTTTTGGGAAGTCTGAGGTCTTCTGCCAGCGTTCAGTAGGTGCTCTGTAGGAGTTGTTCCACATGTAGATGTATTTTTGATGTATTTGTGGGGAGGAAGGTGATCTCCACGTCTTACTCGTCCGCCATCTTGAAGGTCAAAAACAATAGTTTTTAAAAGTCATACTAAAGGTTTCAATCTTGATACATTATTCTCTTCTGTTTTGGCTTAATTCAAAGATAGATTTTGATGAATTCTTCCAGAAAAATTATGTGTACTCTAATAGAGAAGATATAAAGTGTTCTGTCCAAAACTATGGCCATATACTTTTAACCTTGGAATGGATGCTTAGTTAAATCTAATTTAATGATACTTACTTTTTCTGATTGTCAATATAATAGACATTCTACTGAGGTATATAAAAGTAAATAGCTATATTTATTACAACATTGTAAAAGCAGAAGATCATAGAAAAAAGGAGAAAAACATATATTTAATAAGCTAAAATACAGTTAGATATTATACATTATGAATGCATTATAAATGTAAAGAGAATTTTTTCCCCATAAAAATCTGACCTGTATGCTCTGAAAAAACAATAAGTGAGGAATATATGTCACATTGGATGTGCTTATGACAATTGCAGAATGTTTCCAAAGCCTGGAAAAAGAGGAAGTAATTTGTTTATTATTTTCCATTCATTTTATGTGGGATTCTTTGACTCTATAAAAGGTATATTCTCCTCTGCTTGATGTGTACAAATGTCTTGAAACCAATACACCCTAAGGCCAAGGCCTATTTCCCCCCAAATCTAAATAATAATGTAATATGCCCACAATTCGAGATTCTTCAGGCATCCTATGTATTTTCCACATAGATATATTACTGTAGAAGATCTTTGCATTCTCACTTCTCTGCAATGAAATTAAAACCCAGCATTTTTCTTTAAATAAATAAATTTATTTATTTATTTATTTATTTATTTATTTATTTATTTATGACTGCATTGGGTCTTCGTTGCTGCAAGCAGACTTTCTCTAGTTGCGGCGAGCGGGGGCTGCTCTTCGTTGTGGTGCACGGGCTTCTCATTGCAGTGGCTTCTCTTGTTGCGGAGCTTGGGCCCTAGGCCCACGGGCTTCAGTGGTTGTGGCACACAAGCTCAGTAGTTGTGGCTCGCGGGCTCTAGAGTGCAGGCTCAGTAGTTGTGGCGCACAGGCTTAGTTGCTCTGCGGCATGTGAGATCTTCCCAGACCAGTGATCGAAACCGTGTGCCCTGCATTGACAGGAGGATTCTTAACCCCTGAGCCACCACGGAAGTCCCCAGCATTTTATTTTATTTCATTTTATTTTATTTTATTTTATTTTATTTATTTTTTTGGCTGTGTTGGGTCTTTGTTGCTATGCACAGGCTTTTCTCTAGTTGCGTTGCACAGACCTTTCATTACGGTGGCCCCTCCTTGTTTTGGAGCACGGGCTCTAGATGCGCGGGCTTCAGTAGCTGTGGCTCACAGGCGCCAGAGCACAGGCTCAGTAGCTTTGGCACATGGGCCAAGTTGCTCTGCGGCATGTGGGATCCTCCCCGACCAAGGCTTGAACCCGTGTCCCCTGCACTGGCAGGCGGAATCTCAACCACTGTGGCTCCAGGGAAGTCCCCCAACATTTTAAATGAGACAAAATTGACAAGCTTGACTCAACAAAGGTTATGCAGAATACTAGTCATATTTATTTTTATACTTAAGGCTATATTTAAGGAAGAGCTATATTTTAGATAAAGCTATATTTAAGGAAGAGGCCTCTGTCTTCCATACAAAGTTTGACAAATGAGTGTATAATTGTATGACTTCATTTATTAGGTCATCACTGTTCTAGCAATTTGTTATAAAAAGTGAAAATAATAGGCAAGGATCCCTTCATTTCTGTAGCTTATATTCTACTGAGTGATTCAGAGGAATTAAACAAAATAAATATTTTTTGTTATTAAAATAACTGCCATGAAGAGAGTGGGTCAAGAAATTAGACATGAGATGAGGAACATAACTTTTGGGTTATAACTTAAAACACTATGGAGAAGGTAGATTTCATTGAGACGGTGATTCAAGCAAAATTATTGCAAATATTTTGGAATTATGGACAGAAAGAGGCAATGCCTGGTGTCCTTGAGAAATACCAAGGAGACCAGTGTCGCTGGGCTGAGTGAAGATTGTAGAAGATTGTTTAAATTAAAATGTAAGTTTTAAGATAAGCATATATCATTTTTGATTTCACTCTTGGGCCATATTATCCTTGTACCTGCAGGCTATTCGGTTTTAAATACCATCCCTCTGCCTTTCTGCTCAGTTACTTTCAGTTTCTATGTGAAAAGAAGTTGTATCCTAAACATGTTTGTATCCCCAACAGGTAGCATAGTGCCTGATGAAAAATATACCTTCAATAAATAGGAGATGATGGATGGAATGGATGAAAATATAGAAACTTATCACCAAAAACTTGAATCAAGGTAAATAATTTTTCAGTTTGTTTTTCACCAGCGGGTTGTTTAGTTAGAATAGCCATGTTCTTTCTACATCCTAAATATAAGCAGAGTCTATTATGTTTTTTCCCATTGGAGTGAAATTTATATAAACTTGAGATTACTTAAATATGTTTAGTTTATTGAAACACTTCTGAAAGGGAAAGTACTATGGGCTGGTTGCCTAAGGGTTAGTGATTATACTTTTACATCAAAGTATTTTCTGCCATGGTTCATCAAATTAAAAGCCAAGTTCAGTAACTCATAAGAAAATGCAATCCCTTTCTGAAGCTTCTTTCTTTTGAAGATTTTATAGATAAAATAACATTTTTTTCCTTTTGCCCATTGCCAAGTGCCAATTCTATAATATTTGTATTCAGTAAACTTGTTCTTTTTATAAAATATTTTATATCACATAATAAATTAGTTACTCATGTATATTCAACGTTGGAAAAAGCTTAAATGTTTATCACAACTTCTGGCTAGAGTAACTTCTGCTAATAAGTGAAACAGTAAAATATTTTATCTCATAATGGCCAGAAATTTAACCTTCTCTAGTTCTTTGGCAAACTGCTCCAAAGCCAAAATTATATAAAACACACATTTTAGGCAGCATCGTATAAGAAAAAGAGAAGTAAGTTAAACTCAGAAAAAGTAGTATTCCCGTGTTTGCTTTGCTAAAATTTTCCGTTTGAAACTGGGGAAATTATTTAATATGGTTATATCTCTATTTCCTTAATGAAGAATGACAGTCATGATAATCAATATATTGGGAAGTTTCGTAGACTAGGATGACAAAAGTGATTATGTAGCATGTTTTAAACTTCTAATAATGCATTTTCTGACCGTGCTTCTATAAACTAGATCAATTTGGAAGCTACTTACATGAACTTGAATATCTTAATATATATTAAGCAATTCACTTTTTCTTACATTAGTTTAGTACATTAGTATTCTTATGTTAGTTTAGAGAGTTAAGTACTCATTGGCAATCCACCCAGTTGTTAGAAAACTTTATTACTGTGCTTTCTTGTTTTGTATTTTGACAAATCCTATAGTATTTGGATATAATGTTGCCCACAATAAATGATAATGCATTAGTTAGGCATATAATAATTAAAATCACAAACATACACAACAAAACTGTAGTATGTTTGAAGGTTTAGAGTACCAAAACAAGGAATTTTCAAATATAGAACTAATTAAAATTAAAATGAAGACGCACATCCACTCTCATGTATTACATTTATCCTCCTGATCATTTGCTGGATTAATTTATTTTTGAGTGGGGGTTGAGGGCCACTGAGTAGGACAAGTATAAGATAGGAGATGCTGGGTATTAATTTCTGACCACCAAACAGTAAATATATTGGGTTATGTTGTGTGAGAGTTCGTGTGTTAAGAGAACTATCCATGGTATTCATGTAGAATATTATTTAAATTTTTATGATAGAATATATTTTAATAGAATGGTGATTTTGCTCATTTTTTTAAATAGATAATGACCTCCTTATGTTACTTTTTCATTCTTACCTTTTATTTCCACTATTAATGATTAATCAGCGGAGTTTCACGTATAATGCCATGTGCATAATATAAATACAACTCTGTAATAATGTTCCGAAAGAGCCTTTTCAGGCAACGACAAATATGAAATAGTTACTCAAAAAGCATTGTCACTTTACAATATATCAAATAGATTTCTGAGTGCTGAGCAAGCAAACATACACAGATACAGAAACAAAAACAAAAACAAATGAATGGAATTTATAAAGAGTGGTAACAAAAACATTTAGCGTGCATTTATTTGCTTATCAAATGACCACTTCTGTCATTTCACTTATTTTTAATTTCATTTAATCAAAATACTTCTTCAAATTAAATGTTGGGTAAATCTCCATTTAATATATTTATCAGAAATCATTTTTTCTTTTGGTAAATTTTATAAAGTACTTTCTCTTTGCTAAGTTCTACATTGAACTCTGGAGAACAAGAAGGTACATGACAAATATGGCCTTTGCTCTCCCCTAAGCTGCAGATCATAGGGAAGCACAGAAACGTTATAAGAGGATGCTGTCAGTTCTACTGGGGCACATAACTGCTTGTAACTCAGATTTTGGAAGGTGTTAGAAAGTTTCCAAAATTAAAAACAAAAAGTCCATCTTGGAAGGGGGAGTGAGAGTTAACCAGTTAAGGTAAGGGGAAAACATCCAGGCAGATACGGAACATATGCAAAAGCAGTGAGGCAAGATAAATACTGTAGTTTGGGGAACTGGAAGTAGTTCTGCTACTGGAGTATAATATGCAAGAAATGACGGGATGAGTTTGGAGAGGAAGGAAAGGGCCAGATCCTGAAGAGTTGTTTTACACACTTCAGAGAATTTGAGTTTAAACATTCCAGGCAGTGGGATAAAGTGCTAATTGTTTGCTTTTGTACATGGAAGTGATTTTAGGTATCGGTAAAAACTTTTGGTGGAGAATTAAGGCATTCTGTGTGTGGTGAACAGAATATGCACTCTAAAGGCATTTTCAGTGCCTAAGATCTGGATATACCTTGTACCAAGATAATGGAAAATGATTGCCCTGAAGCATGGTGCAAAAGCACTGAGTATGTGGAAAATACTTAGGTAGTGTGTTTTCTTTACCCATCTGTGAAAATGCTAACAAGAAAGGTGTAAATGTAAATTATGTAGGAATATTTCACATATAATGTGGGGTTTGAGTAATATATTTTATTAAGTACCAAGAAAAATAAGTCAGTAGGATTTGTTTTATACTGATTTTTAATGGTGGTTATTTACATAACTCTTTATAAACATATATTTAAGCTATTTTTTCTATATAACATATGCATGATAAATTTTTAAAGTTTGCTACTGCAATTAATTCATATATTTTCTTGGGTGAGAGAATAAAAAATGTATATTTTATTTTGCATTAGCAACTAGATGCTAAAATGCCAGGGTTTAATAATTAGCACAGAACTTATTGCTGTACTTTGTATTCCTTCAACTGTCTTTAGATGGTCTGTTTCTGCCTCTCTTTCATTTATTTAATCCCTTGTTATATTAATCCTTTAAATTTCCTTTGATAATTATGACAGAACTTTAGGTCACACATCCTTTTTTGATGAATACATTTTGGAATTTTCCTTTTCACATTATCTTTAGATTATTTGTCTTCCAAGTTTATTTTATACTATCTAAAACATATTTCCCGTTAACTTGCAATCACACCCTGATACAAACTAAAATAACAGCAGTTTCCAAAGTACTTTGTAGTAGTTTACATATATCTACTATTTCGAGTTTTTAAAACAAGACAGATTGTTCCCTCTGCATTAATAATGAAACAGAAATTCAGGACCTTCAAGTGAATAACCTAAATAATCTGATAGAGGAACAGCTAAAAGTTCTCAGATTCCATGCTTTACCAAATGTTTACCTGTTGATTTTAATGTACGGATGAGTTGGTTGATGGTTTTTTTTTTTTTCTCCAAAGCCTTTTGTCCCTCAAAAGGTAAATGTTTGCAACTATTAAGGAAGGTCAGAAAATATTGTGCAAGCACTAAAGGCAGTCACAATTTGAGAAATAGTAATATTGTTGAAACAGATGCGCAGCTTCATAAATTCTAGTGCTATTTCAAAAAATAATAAAAATAGTAATCAGTAGAGTTATAGCTTATTCTAAATTTACATAAATACAAACATTGTTTCAGTGCAGATGACAAAATGCCCGACAAGTAAAGTATTAAAGTGTGTAAATTCAGTGAATGCTATGAAACTATATCATAAATAAATGGGTTTACAATGTGTAAAATTATGAAAGAAATTTTTATATTTAGGAAAATGGTTTATTTTAGTAATTTTGAAAATTTTAATATGTAAATTGTATAGCATAATGTACATATAAGATGGGATTCAAATGCAGTATTTTAAATAGAAAAATTATAATATTTTGAATTATGCTAATAATATCTGAATGCTCCAGCAATTTTCTAGGTAGATTCTAGTTGCCTTAACAAAAAAATAAGCTTATACTGTATAATCACACACAAAAACCATGAAGTATACATTTTTTTCATCTCATAATTTATAGCAGAGAAAATTCAGGCATTTTCTATATATATAAAACATATAGTTATAACATGCATTTTTTTAGTGGTTTAAAAATGTGTACTAAGTTTTTTTATTATGCAGTATGTATTCAATATATAATATGAGCTTTCAATTCAAATTCTGATACCTAGAATATTTACAAAATATTGGTTTTGTGTTAGAATGTGAAAGTCAGAGATTTAAATTTGCACATTTTGTTTAGAAACTATTACTTAAAATGTTAAATATGTGTCTAGTCTGCAATCACATTAAAGATAAATTTTAGCTGAAAGCAGAGACTAAACAATTGGCTCCTAGGGGGATCTTCTTAATGACTCTGCAGATCCTAAAGTCAGGAATAGTGCTATGGACTCTAAATATTATAAAAAAAGAACATTTCCATCTTTTAATTCACCTATAGCTCCCTTTTCCTCAAAACCCCAAGCAAGTTCTTTATTATGGGGCATTAAATTCATATACTAGGATAATCTTAGGAAATCATTGGAGTAAGATTTTTTTTTTGCAGTTGAAAATTATCAAGTCTTGTTCAGTTATTTTACCATCTGTCCTTCTATTTTGACCTACTCTGTTGGTCATTTGGGCTCTGTTGAAAATCTTTCAGGAAGGCATCATAGTCCTATCCAGATGGGTGTCAGCTTGAAAATCCCAACTGCAGCTGTGTTCAGACAGACCATGACACATACTGTTGACAAGTCCCCTTTTTTATAAATTTCATGGCATGTTGATGACTCTGACTAGAGCAGCTGCTCTTTGGCTTATACTTCTGTGAAAGATAATAAGTTTCACATTATTCATTATTATTCATGACTTAAAAGTATTCTTCTAATGTTCTAAATACTTTTATAAATCAGGCATCTTAATTTCTACAATGTTGGCTTCCAAAATTTTTCTTTCTAAACATGTGGATCTTATATCATTTATTTTATAACTTTTGATAATTTTAAGTTAACAAAATATGCCAAAAATAATATTTTATATTTCTATGTGAAATTCAAATCTGAGGATATGGAATTCATTTTTAAATACTCACTTGGTTTAAGAATATTTACTTAATATTTAAAGATTACATTATTCTGTTGTGAAAAATTGATTCCAAAGAATATATCATTAACACTTAATTGTGACGATCAATCAACAAATGTATGGTGAATGTTTCATACTTACCTAGCACTATCTTAGGTATGTAGTTAGGTTAAAAGTCTCACTTTATTTGTAATTTAGTTAGGAAGACAAGAGTAACAATAATACAAAAGAAAATAATTCTAAGCATCATATATTAAGTTCTAAATTGTATGGTACAAAGAATAAAAGTAATAATAATGAGAAAGTATGGTGATGTAACTTCTAAAAATTTCTTTCACATGTGTGTCTTTTTAAATTAATTTTTATTGGAGTATAGTTGATTTACAATGTTGTGTTAGTTTCTTCTGTACAGCAAAGTTAATCAGTTATACATATATATATATATATCTACTCTTTTTTAGATTCTGTTCCCATATAGTTCATTACAGAGTATTAAGTAGAGTTTCCTGTGCTATGCAGTAGGTTCTTATTAGTTATCTATTTTATATATAGTAGTGTGCATATGTCAATCCCAATCTCTCAATTTATCCCCGCCCACTTTCCCTTTTGGTAACCATAAGTTTGTTTTCTACATCTGTGACTCTATTTCTGTTTTGTAAATAGATTCATTTGTACCATTTTTTCAGATTCCACATATAAGTGATATCATATGATATGTGTCTTTGTCTGACTTACTTCACTCAGTATGACAATCTCTAGGTCCATCCATGTCACTGTAAATGGCATTATTTCATTCTTTTTTATAGCTGAGTAATATTCCATTGTGTATATGTACCACATCTTCTTTATCCATTCCTCCATCAATGGGCATTTAGGTTGCTTCTATGTCCTGGCTATTGTAAATAGTGCTGCAGTGAGCATTGGAGTACATGTATCTTTTTGAATTATCTTTTTTTTTTTGGATATATGCCCAGGAGTGGGATTGCTGAAGCTCAATATCAAAAAAACAGACAACCCAATTAAAAAAATGGGTGGAAGATCTAAACAGACATTTCTCCAGAGAAGACATACGGATGGCCAAGAGGCACATGAAAAGATGCTCAACATCACTAATTATTAGGGAAGTGCAAATCAAAACTACAATGAGGTATCACCTCACACCCATCAGAATGGCCATCATTAAAAAGTATACAAACAATAAATGCTGGAGAAGGTGTGAAGAATAGGGAACCCTCCTACACTGTTGGTGGAAATGTAAATTGGTACAGCCACTATGGAGAACAGTATAGAGGTTCCTTAAAAAACTAAAAATAGAGCTACCATATGATCCAGCAATCCCACTCCTGGGCATATATCTGGAGAAAACAATAACATGTGTATCTTTTTTAATCCTACCATATTTTGCTTCATTATATTATTTTTGATTTAATAGTTATCTTCCTTGATAAATGGTGTATTCTTTAAGATGGGACATTTTCTTTTTCATCATAGCAAATGTCAAAAATGATCTGTAAGAACTGATTGTCCCTCATGCCTTCAACTGCTTTCATTAGAATTTCATAGGACAATGGCAGAATGTAGTCATGGAAATGAGCATCAAAGACACGAAGAGGCATGAGAAGTAAGGGAGCAGTCTATCCAAGTTCTGAAAACAAAGAAGCAAACTCAGACAGATTGGTTCTGAATGTGAAAACAGGGATCAGACATGAGCTTAGATGGGAGAGTTATTGTCACAAAAGTTGGAACATATCCAAGATAGAGTCAGAATTAGAGCAGATCAAAAACAAGATATTGCACATGAAATTAAGAATTAAGACTATGGAATAAATCTGTGTTGTATCTAATCCCTGCTTTACTTAACAGCATTTAGAAAGTCACCTGCCTTTCTGAACATATGTTTGCCCATCTCTGAATGAGATTATAATATTTTTTATCAAATGGTTGTGATGTAAGAATTAAATATGATATGAATGTAATGGACAAGGAACTAAAACTAAAATTATGGAAGTGAACACATATTAGCTAGAAATAAAGAAACAAATTGCAGCAGGATGCCAGACTCTTGCATGAAAGTCATTGAGAATTTTTTTAAAAAGTCCCTGTAATCAGCAGGTCCATGGAGAATGCACTGAATAAACAGGTGATTGACAGATGATAGTTGATTAATATTTGTTAGGTAATAAATAAACAAATGAATAGTAGAACTGACTGCCATAAAAGTTTTCATAAGAAATAGAATATTATCCTGTTTCAAATCACTCCAGATGATATGCAAATATTGAAAGTATTCCTGTTGCCTAGTTTTGCTATGTTTGCTTTATTTTGAATTATCCAGACATATAGACATGTCTTGGGCAGATTATTGAATGGAAGTTATGGTAGCTTAAATATCTCCTGCATCATATCTATTTCATGCACTACGTATTAAAGTTCACAAGTTATGAGTGATTTTTCCAGTCCTTAACACCCAATGCACATTGGGTCTCCACATTAAATTTTCAGAACTTGATGAAGGATGTCATCAAATTCATTATATTTTATGGACAAATGTTCATTATTTCCAAAACTTGAAATGACCCTAGCAAGTAGAATTCCTTTTTCCAGCTGGGTAGAAGATGTATATCTATTAAGGCAAGAGAGAGATGGACTTCAAGTCTAACGTGGAAGATCTCTGTAGTACCTACACACTATCAGTGTATATTTTCTAATATTTTTCTATTAGAGAGTGTCCTGCATATTTCACATCAGGTATTCATTCATATATCCTGAATTCCAAATGTTCAAATACACTTTTCTCTTGTGGGTTACTTTTTTAGGTTCTTTGGAACTTTGTTATCTGGGAGCTAAACTTACTGTTTGTTGTTAATTCCCCTGTAGATCATATATGACTCCCTCATGTCCTGATCTGAGATCAACCCTTCCTTTTGATGCCTCTTTTCCAAAGCCAGTCCTCTTGGGTAGGGTTTTTCAAAAAATTTCTAACTTAAGCTCTTTCCAGAGGACCTAGGTAAGCCCACAGAAAACACATAGCTTTGCCCCATGTTGGTCATCTCACATTAACTCTCCCATCTCTGTTGTTACAGGGAGATGAAACTGGCCTCTGATTTTCAGAATTTCCCAGGAAAGAGTCAGGCATAGGATTCTTTGATTTTTCTGTCTCCAATTTCAGAGAGTTAGAAATTTAGGTGAAAGAAGAGAACACAATGTTTTACAACCCCTCCACCCCCAGCCTCCAAGGTCTGGAGGTCTTTAAAAAGTATCCTGATCATTTTCTGACCAGTGACATATATATAGGCTAAATTTTGTTATTTGTATGAGCGATAGAACTGATGATCTTTGAGCAACTCTTATTAATAAGTCCTTCTATAACTTTCTTTAAAATATACTTTTCGTTGACTCCTTTCTATATTTAATCTGCTTCTTAGTCTTCATATCTGTCGACTTCTCTTCACTCCATACTGTTATGGGTCGAATTCTGCCCACACCAAAAGAGATGCTTAAGTACTAATGTTGTGTGCCTGTAAATGTGACGTTATTTGAGGACAGTGTCTTTGTAAATGTAACTAAATTAAGATGAGGTCATTATGGTGGGCTCTAATCCAGTATTACTGGTGTTCTAATAAGAAGACAAGAGACAAAAACACATAGACTCCCAGAGAAGAGGTCATGCAATGATAGAGGCAGAGATTGAAGTGATATGTCTATAAGCCAAGGAATGCCAAAGATTGCTGGCAACACTGTAAGCTAAGTGAAAGGCATGGAACAGATTCTCTGCTAGAGCATTCAGAGAGAGCATGATCCTGCCAATACCTTGACTTAAGACTTATAGCCTCCAGAACTTTGAGACACTAAATTTATGATGTTTTAAGCCACCCAGTTTGTGCTACTTTGTTACAGCAGCCCTAGTAAACTAATACACACACTAAACTCCTACTGTCTCTTACCTGGGGAACCACACACCTTGCTGCTGGATTCTCTCTCCCCATCTGGGTCCCTATGTACTTCACACTGTATTCTCTAGACTAGCACTGTCCAGTAGAACCTTCACCATAGTGAAAATATTCTATATTTGTGCCATCCAGTATTGTAGCCAACAGCCTCATGTAGCTATTGAACAGTTGAAAACAACTAGTGAAACTTTATTGACAAGCACAGTAGCTAATATATTGGAAACCACAGTTCTAGATAATATAGTCATACTAAAAACTAAATTTTTAATGTCATAGCATCAAGTTTCTCTTAAAATAATTAAAGCATTTAACGTAACCAATAAGACTCCCCAAACATTTTTAGCAGGTATCCTCTTTGTCAGTAGTAATCCACCTCACTCTCTTTCTACCAGTTTTAGTATACCATACTCCATTCCACCCCAGACCTTTGTACATCCATACTTGGGGTGATTTCCTCTTTCCTGTGATAATTTGCCCCAATTCATCCTTTATATGTCAGTTTACTCTCTCTGAGATCCCCAACTAGACCATATCCACTCATAATATGCTACCATACACCACACTTTTTATTGTACTAACCAGAGTTAAATGTTTCCTTTCATGTGATTATATTTTATCTGCTTCCCCATAAATATTAAATGTCATGAGGCTAAAAACATGTGTTCTTGGTCCACCATAAAAATTAAAACATGCCCGGCGTATGGTAGGCACTTAAACTGTTAGTTGGAAGAATGAACGAAGTTACCTTTACCTCACATGGATTTTTAATTAATAATTTGTACTACTTCATTGAATAATTTATTATCCAACCTTTAAAATCTAACAGGCATCCTTCTCAGGTTTAAAATGGAATTTAACTAACTCATCCACTACTGACTTGTCATTAAAAAAATCTATGCAAATACAGAAGAAGGCCAACACTCCCAATAGCATTGGAAGCCAATACTCATAAGCAATTAATACCAAAATCTAGATGGGATTGACACTAATTAAAAAGCAGATGGAATGGGATGGAGGTAAAGTCAACCTAGGCATTTGCTTTTGGCATACCCAGGCTTTACTCTGTGAAAGAGATACCATATTAAATAGGTAAGAAGGTACTTAAAGCCTCTCCTACCATCTGGTCCCTGACTCTAAAATCCAGTCTACTTTTGTGTAGAAAATCTAGTCTCCTTCACTACTCTGTGAGGCAAAGAACTGCTTTCTTCACCACCTCAAATTCTACCATAAGATTTGATAATCAAAATATTGAAATAAAAGAAAATAACTTCACTTAATCAGTTAATGAAACACTGATTAAAAACACTGTGCATTATGGGAATTTATAGCAATAAATGGCAATGTGTGTGGATTATAGGGGTATTTTTAGGGAAAGGTATTGTAGGTAACCTATGATGTAAGGAAGAAGAGTAATTCAAGAAGCAGCAGAAGTTATATATTAATATTTTCTACATATTTTACTTATGTAGAGTAAAAAAGACCCATGAAGAGGGGACAAAAACAAGACACGAATGGAAGAGAGTGGGTGAAAACCGCTATAGAATAGGCATAAGACTAGGCAATATTCGAATCTACTGTCAAGGTGAAAGTATACTTTAAAGAATATACCAGATAACACTGAGCTGAGCTGCTCCTCCTGCATTGATTTAAATGTCCAAGTCATATACAATATGAATTTTATGATGCAAAAAGTTTAGTAGAGTTTTCCTTTCCCACATCTTTCACACAGTTGTCTATTTTTGTAATCATGGCCTTATATCATTGTCCTGTATTACATGTTCTATAATTCAAAATGAAATGTGGTTTAATTATTTAGACATATATCACCATTTCACAGAATTTGTAATGAGGTTAGAAGAAAGCTAATTAGAAACATTTAATAAATAAAAGGGAACGCCAAATAAATCTAGGAGACCCAGAAGAAGCAGATACTTCTAAAACAGAATCATTTAGATGCAGGAAGACATTTCAGGAGACTGTCACTCTCAAATCAGTATAAAATAACTTGCCTCTGTAAAAAGACGGTAAGCTGAGAAAGCAAGACGAGGAAGTAATGAGGAATGCTTGCAAGTGAACTGAGCAATAGTAGAGGTCAATGGAAAAACTAGAACTGAGAAAATTGGTCTTTGGGTAGAAGAGAGGTAATTTTGTGGAAAAATCAAATCAATAATATGTAGGACAAACTTGAATAGCATTACCAGAATATAGAAAAGAAGTTCAAAGGGATAAACATATGAGAAAAAAATGACTTATAAGAATAGGAAAAGAGCCAATATGCAGAAAAATTTGTAATAGGAGAACTCAAAAAAAAGTAAAAATTCACAACATACTTGGTTTGAATCGTTCTCATATGTAAAATAAAAATTGTATGCAGATCACTGTGTATCAAATCACTGTAATCCAAGCAACTACAATCCAAGCAACTATAATAATTAAAAGGCCAAAAATAGACACACCCTAGAAATATGACTGGATTATAACCATAACAATAACAACAACTCACGCAGGTAAAATTACATCCATAACAATAATAACAACTCACGCAGGTAAAATTACATCCATAGAAATAAAATTTAAGTTAAGTAAGAACTGAAACTACCTACATATGAAATAATTCTGTATTATTTTATAAAAATGTTTATTGGAACTGAATGCAAAATAATGAATGCACAATTGTTTTTAGCTGTTTTCTCCTTTACTTGTCCACTAAGGAGAACAGGCTCTACTCCCTTCTATTCTTTATTCCCTCACTATAATCCACTCTAGGAGAATCCTTGAAGTGCAAAATTGTTTGGGGACTTTATGAGATAGAATCAGAAGAAGTGGGGTGACTAGATAGATAACAGGTAAAATGAAAGGGGAGAGAAAAAATTTTGGTATGTAAAAGGAAAGTTATAAGAGAAATATGGTGGGTACAGAATGTTGATGGGAAAAAATAATTTTAATAAATATTATTATGGGATATACATTTCCCTCACATTTTGTGTATGATTGTGCATGTGAAACAAAATTAGGAAATTTAGTTTATTTTATTATATCTTGGTAGACAGAATATCTTCAGTTCTGAGACCTCCTGGGGATACAAGTTATAGACCCTGGAGTAACCACTACCAAAATACAACATGCAAATTAAAGTTCTACTTAAGAGAATTTTCAAATAATCAAAACCAGACTGGAAAGGGACAGGAGAGAAACAACAAAAAAGAAAGAGAGCAGAAAAATTGAAAACAGAGCTAAAATAGTAGGCATAAGCCCAACCATATCAATAATTACACATATATATGTATGTGTTATTACATACTTATAATGATGGACTACACATTCTGATCAAAGGCAGAGATTTTCAGAGTGGATAAATAAAACAAAGCCCACTTTTGTATGGTCTATAAGAGACACACTTTAAATATAATTTCATTTTTGAGTACTTTTATTGCAAACTCCATAAAATTATTTGGAGAGTTTTTATTTTATCCCATACTATGATTCAGTTTAGATTACAATCTTTTTAAAAAGTTTTATTGGGGTATAATTGATTGACACTGTTGTGTTAGTTTCAAGTGTACAGCGAAGTGAATCCGTTATACATATACATATATCCATTCTTTTTTAGCTTCTTTTCCCATATAGGCCATTACAGAGTATTGAGTAGAGTTCCCTGTGCTATACAGTAGGTCATTATTAGTTATCTATTCTACATATAGTAGTGTGTATGTGTCAGTCCCGATCTTCCAATTTATCCCTCCCCACCTTACCCCCTAGTAACCATAAGTTTATTTTAAAAATTGGCAAAACTACAGCCTATCTTTACATTATAATCATCATCACGTGTAACCCATAAGCTTACATGATAAAGCTCACAAGACAGTGTTATAATTTTAGTTTTTGTCAATTATATGTGTTATAAAAATAGAAATTGTCCAAAAAAGGAGGGGTTTTGCATTTATCCATGTATTTACCATTTCTTATGCTCCTTGTTCTTTCCTGGGGATTTAAACCATCTGATATCATTTCCCTTTTAGCTGAACAACTTCCTTTACGTTTCTTTTAGTTCAGTTCTTCTGGTAACTGACTCTCTTGGTTTTCTTTTTATCAAAAAATGTCTTTATTTTACCTTCAGTAATGAATTATATTGTCACTGAAATTAGAATTTTGGGTTGACATTATTTTTTTTCTTTCATCAGTTTAAAGATGTCTGCTCCCTTCTAGCCTCCATCATTTTTGATTCACTCATTAATTGGATTGTTGTTTCACTGTATATGTCATTTGTCTTTTGCTGCTATCATAATTTGTTCTTTCTCTCTGACTTTAAACACCCTGACTATGGTGGTCTCCTTCGGTTTTATTTGCATTTTTAAAATTTCTATATAAAAATTTTTCTCCTAAGAAATTGGGAAATTTTCAGCCATGACATCTTCAAGGTGTTTTTGTTTTTGGGGTTTTTTTCCTGTCCTATTCACTCATCTGTCATTCCCATTCCATGCACTGTTTTTTTTTTTTAACATCTTTATTGGAGTATAATTGCTTTACAGTGGTGTGTTAGTTCCATGCACTTTTGACCATATGATGCCATCTAACTTGTCCTTGAGGCTCCAGTTATTATTATTTGCAATATTGTTTCTTTCTGTTATTTCTCTTGGGTGATTTCTATTGTTCTATCATCAAGTTCATTTATTCTTTCTTCTGTTATGTCCTTCTGGCTAAGTCTACCCAATAAATTTTTATTTTCAGAAATTCTGTTTCTTACTTCTAGGGTTTCCATTTGGTTTCCTTTTCTTATTTATATTTTAGAGAAAATATAAAGTACTTAATTTGATTCAACGAGTGAAAAAATCTAATTTTTAACTTTCCTATTTTTTTTAAAATGAAAGACCTTAAAACACTCATTAAAATTTGGTCTCCAGAAGAGATCATGAATAGGTGCTTTTATACATTGATTTGTTTAAATATTGACAAAATAGAAAAGTTCTTAGCTACATAGTCTAGTCCACTAACAAGTTACTTATTAGTTTTTTAATCTGATTTTATTTTATTTTATTTATTTTTTACTTTATATTGGAGCATAGTTGATTAACAATGTTGTGTTAGTTTCAGGTGTACAGCAAAGTGATTCAGTTATACATATACATGTATCTATTCTTTCTTTCCCCCCCGGTAACCGTAAGTTCATTCTCTTACGTCTGTAAGTCTGTTTCTGTTTTGTAAATAAGTTCATTTGTATAATTTTTTTAGATTCTACATATAAGTGATGTCATATGATATTTGTCTTTCTCTGTGACTTACTTCACTTAGTATGATAATCTCCAGGTCCATCCATGTTGCTGCAAATGGCATTATTTCGTTCTTTTTAGTGGCTGAGAAATATTCCATTGTGTATATGTACCACATCTACTTTATCCATCATCTGTCAATGGACATTTATGTTTAGACCATTTGTTAATATATTATCGTCAATCTAGTTATGACTGTCACCAAATATGTAATGAGGGTGGAAAACATGCACTATTTAGTGAATCATCATCATCATAAGACAATTTCATATTTAATTCAAAGTTTTATAGAATTTTTAATCTTAAAGATTATTATTTCATAAACTGAAGGAATATTTTGTTAACAGTTCTCACATACACAAATACACTATTTCTGTGGGTTGAAAACATTAAAATGTTTTCTATAGCATGGCTGCCAGGAATTCTAAATAAGTGGATATGATTTATATTTCTCAAGCTTCATTGGCAATGAAGTATTTTTCCAGGCGCGTTTAATGGGTCGTGTATTTATTAAAGCTTAAATTTGGAGAAAACTGGTTTACAAATATTTCTCCTCTTGTACTGAAAATGATATAGAACATATCATTTTCTGTATGATTCACTTTCTGAAACCCTACCAATGATTTAAAAACAAATTTTTCATGATGACTACTACTTTGTTGTTCTAGTTTTGTGGATATCTCAGTTCTTTGAAATGTGTGAATACTTACTTAGCTCATATTCTGAAAGCAAAACACTTGACACTCAAAAGCTTTTAGAATCTAGGATAAAATAACCTTCCAACATACTCTATGAATAACATTTGACATTTAAAAGAGAATTTTAAAAATGCCCCTTTCAACATTTAGACATTACATTGTGAGGGCATGATGCCTGGCATTTTTGCAGCCATCGTGTGATAATAAGGGTTTGTAAGAAGAGGGGGAGCATATAGAAAGAGAGAGATAGAAGGAGAAAGAGGAAGAGAAATATAGAACAGATAAAAGCATTTTATTTTCTCATTCATAAGTAAGATCAACAGACCTGTGTATTAGCAGCATTTCTTGCACAGGTCTGTAGCAAATGCCCGATAATCTTAACATAGGACGCCTATGGTGATTTTACTTTCTTTTTCTCCTTCTTCTTCGTCCTCCTTCTCCTCCTTCTCTTCTTTTTCTTCTTTTTCTCCTTCTCCTTCTCCTTCTTAATGTTGGTCCACTTCATTGTGTATCAATATTTAGATATTGCCTTTCTACATTCATCAGCAAAAAAATTGGATTCTAAAACCCAGCTGTATCCTTATTATTATAATGGGAGCAAAACAGAAGAAGAGGGTTCCATGCTGCTTGCACTAGTAAATTTTTGCTGTACTTAACTCATACATAGTCCTATACAATGCTCATATTTTTTTTTTGTCTGCTCTCTTTAACCAGCTAAATCCTTTGCACAAGTATATTATCAGCATTATTCTTCATTCACTTAGCATATGGGTTGTTTGATTTTTGAAGATTATATTTTTTATATATTTATCTCCTTAAATGCACATTTAAAGAACACTATATATGACTTTTAGGTTTCCTAGTGTTTAGATCTTTGACTGAGGGCTTTTCATCATGTCAGCGTGATATTAACAGTACATTCCATCTTATTCTTTTTAAACTGACAAATGGTTTTTCTTTATTTTATTAACTAAATCCTCATGCACGGTATTGGGAAAGAAGAATGTGCAAGAATTACAATGCTACGTTCACTCAAATCATCTCTATTCTTAGATTTTTCCAGCTCAACATGATATCCTGCAGGATTTGACATCTCAGTGGAGCAAAGGACTGCATTCACCAGTAGGATAAATATCATAAGTAGGATAAATTCATCCTATATTCAGCATTAGGACACACAAAATGAAAATTTTAATCAATAAATTACACTTTACTACAGTCATTCATTTTGCAGTTTTAGATGGTTTGGATAATAATTGATGTACATAGCATTATGATAAACACTAATTGTTATGTGAGAAAGGCAGAAGAAATTTACCACTTGCATTGGGAACAGAAATCCGAATACATAATGAGCTTCAGCTCAGAGTTCATAGTTTTCTTCTTGTCAAATCCAAACTGTTCTTCCACATAGGAAATTCTAATTTCAATAGTTTTTTTAAAAAATTTCTTATAATTAGAATGTTAAAAAACATATTTGAAATGATAAAATATGGAAGAATACCAAAGCACAGTGAGAATTGTATCTGTTTACTACAGAGTTTGCTTTGACCTTCTGTCAGCATAAATTAACTAACTTGCTTTCAGGAAAATTACAAAAAGATTTGATTATATTACATTCATGATATATATATAGAGAGAGGCTATATATATATACACACACACACATATATAGAGGCTATATATAGAGAGGGAGAGAGAGAAAGAGAGAGAGAGAAGCTATAATGTTCAAACTCACTTAGTTCTCCCCATTTAAGTTGTATCAGCTTTTCCTATCCTTTGATATGGTCTCCTGGAAAATCCCTTGTTTCATTCCTTAGACTAAATGTTCAGCATTATTTCTTTAGCTAAGAACCATATTTCTTCTACGAATGAAATAAAAAAGCCCTCCACTATGTTCCGAAAAACTATTTTGAGTAGGTTTTAGAATGTCAGACTAGTATACACTGGGTCTGGAGAAATGGAGAAACTGCTAACCTAGCTGTATTAAGTAGCCGATCTATGATGCTATTTTTAATTTAGAATGCTTAGATTTATGTTTTCCCAAGTCATATTATGTATAAAATTAAAAGTTTGTTCAAGCAAACTCTTTAAGGCATATGCTTTAAAAACATATTTATTTTAGATTTAAAAACATGCAAAATTTATCAATTATATTTGTACAATTTAAAAAGTTTTGAAATATATACATATAGTCGTGCAACCATCACTATAATTTTACATCACTATAATTGGACCATTTCCATCAAGTTAAAATGTCCACTCCTGCTTCTTTGCAGTCATGTCTCCCCTTCCAAGTCTGTCCTTTCACATCTGATCTTACTTCATAGACTTTGCCTTTCTCAGAATGTCATAAAAATACAATCAATCCATTTGCAGTCTTTTGTATCTAAATTATTTCACATATCTTAATGCTTTTGAGATTCATCCATGTTGTTGCATGTATCAGTAGTTCATTCTTTTGTGTTAGACATTTGTTTATTCCAGATTTTGGACATTACAGATTTAGATTATTGTTTGTATAAAACCATATTTTAATTCAACTATGACCACCAGGAATATTTTGCTGTAGTTTTTGTTTGTTTGCTTTTCCTATGAGGTCTTTCTGCTCATGATATGTTCCTCTACCAGTGTAATATCAGAATATTACTGCTTTTGTAAAAATATTTGGGAAATAGTTCTACCCCATCTATTTTCTGGAAGAATTTTTGCAGAACTGGTATTATTTCTTCATTAAATGGTAGAATTCACTGTTGAAGTCATCTGGGTCTGCAGTTTTATTTACAGGAAAGATTTTAACTATAGGTTCAGTTTCTTTAACTGATACAGATACATGTATGATGTCTATTTTTTAATTGAATTTAGGTAGATTCCTTACATATTATAATACTCTTATTGTTATTTCATAAGTGTCTGGCACGGAGTATATGGACCTTTGAAGTGTTATATTTGTTTATTCTTTTTCCTGAGATACAGAGCCTGTGTAATCAGTAATCAGAATTCTTAAACATACAGGCGTATATTGTTCTAAAATAGAGCTGTTTCTTTTGGAGTAGGCACAGATGTCTCTGGATTTTAAAGTTCAAAGTGTCTTTTCCCTTAAACCAGATCATAGGGAAAATTTCACCAGTGAAAGACATCTGGTCCTGAAATTTGTGGGAAAGTTTTAAATGAAGGATGAAATATGTTATATATATTTAGGAGAATACAGATTTTCATTTTCTACTTGTGTCAGTTTTGGAAAGATAAGTACATATGTTATTTCAAGGATTGTCCATATCATCTACATTTTCAAACTTTTTGGCATGCAGTTGTTCAAAATATCCCCTTTTTACCACTGGTTTCCTATTTTACAAACATCTCTTGGCAGGCACTGATATTCAAAATCCCCCACACACCAGATTTGTCACTTTTGTTCCACCTATTAAACTTGTACCAGCTGATTTTTCTCAGGTGCACTGAGAATGAAAGAGCTGCTTTATATTAGGAGGTACCCTGAGGGCAAAATCAGAATCGAAGTTTGTACTCCCCTCTCTGCTTCCTGTCTCTCTGGGATCTTGACCTTGTAAGTCCTTTTTGCTTTGAAGATTCTTATACTTCCTAACATATTTTTTTTTTTTTCTGTTTTTTGTTGCTTCTGTTTGCCATCATCAATTCTGGTGGCTTCAAATGAGCTAGTCCACGGTAGTCTCATGTATCCTACTGTGAGGAGAAATATGGATCAATGGGCCCTGCTGCCATAATGTGAATTCTTCACTGTGGTGGTGCTTAGAACATGCTTCCCATGGTTGTTCCAACCAGTGACCAAGCACAGCGGGATGGTATCGTATGTCTGTTCCTGGGAGCTATGGGATTCCTCTGATAGGTGATTTTTGCTCAAGGACTCCCTATAAGCCTTGCCAATTTTTCTTCATATTGCATTGTGTAGGGGAGGAAAATTTTTCCTCTGTGCTTTTAGGTTCTTTTGGCTGATCTCATAATCAAATTGACAGATTAACAGGAGAAAAATAAATAAATTTAACTTTGTACATTCAGAGACCCCATAGGTATAGAACCTAAGAAGTGACTAAAGCAGGCTGTTTATATGTCTTTTTAGACAAAGAATCAATTGTTTGTGAAGATTTGACAAAACAAAGGGGTTTTGCTTGGGGTAGCAAATTAATGAAGAAGTAACAAAATTTGTTTATACAGCTTTCTTGGCCTTGAATTCCCTCTTGCTGATGATAAGTATGCCATCCTCTTCCCAGCATAGGGAGGACACTTTCCCATTGGAGCTTTGTTTCCTGCTTTCAAGGAGAACAGAGGGGTGTCAGAGTTTTCTTTTTGTACCAGCTTTTTCTCAAGTAACTTTAATTCACAGTAATCAATATGGCTGAGTAATATTCCACTGTATATATGTGCCACATCTTCTTTATCCATTCATCTGTTGATGGACACTTAGGTTGCTTCCATGTCCTGGCTATTACTCAGACATAAAAAGAAATGAAATTGAGTTATTTATAGTGAGGTGGATGGACCTAGAGACTGTCATACAGGATGAAGTAAGTCAGAAAGAGAAAAACAAATACTGTATACTAACACATATATATGGAATCTAAAAAAAAAAAATGGTTCTGATGAACCTAGAGACAGGACAAAAATGAAGACGCAGACATAGAGAATGGACTTGAGGACACGGGCGGGGGGAAGGGGAAGCTGGGACGAAGTGAGAGAGCAGCATTGACATATATATACTACCAAATGTAAAATAGATAGCTAGTGGGAAGCAGCCGCATAGCACAGGGAGATCAGCTCGGTGCTTGTGTCCACCTAGAGGGGTGGGATAGGGAGGGTGGGAGGGAGACGCAAGAGGGAGGAGATACGGGGATATATGTATATGTATAGCTGATTCACTTTGTTATACAGCAGAAACTAACAAACCCGTGTAAAACAATTATACTCTAATAAAGATGTTAAAAAATAAATAATCAATATGCCACCTTGGCATATTTTGGGGTGGCCTGCCCCAAGATTTATCAATTTTGTAGTCTAAAAGCTTCCTTTCCTTTTTCCCTCTCCTTCACAAAGATCAGATCTTCATTGTAGTCTAATGGCTCTCCCAACCTCCTTAAGCCCTCTCTTCTTTTCCTTCACAGGCATTTACCCCAGTAAATCTCTTGTACCTCTTGAGTGTCTAATGCCATCTTGATAGCTGTTTCTCGTATTATCCAACTAAAACAAGTGGTACAAAGGATGTTCTAAGAAAATCAGTGGTGAAGTGGGGATTTGGGACTTGTCCACTCCCTTCCTGGTGGGTGAAAAGGATGCCATCCCTGTTCGTAGGAGAAGCCCAGATTGTTTTTGGCACAAGGTTGCAGCTCAATTGCTCTGCCAGTAGATTTTAACCAGGCTTTGATATCAGTTAAGACAAAACTGGCTCATTTCTCACATAAACAGAATGGCAAGGTTGGAGTCTACATTTGGACCCAAGGGCTTGGACTCCCACTTAGAATATCTGACCTAGTTACTGCTGCCTCTGAATGATTAACTGGTCAGACCCTAATATGGCACTATCCCTAAAAAGAGACCAAAAGGCCGCTTGGAAAATTGACCATATTGAGCCTCTCTCATCTTTGAAGAGGATGGATACCTATTCTGGGAACAGGTTTGCTTTCCCTACCTGCAAAGTCTGAGCTAATACCATTCTCTGGGACTTAAGGCATGAATCATTTATTGTTAATTTCAACATGGTGGATGCATTCCACCCCCTCAAAGACAGACTCTCTTCTTTGTGTGACTAATATTGCATATACTGGTGTCAACTAATCATAAACCATGAACAGTTTTCAAATTTAGAATGCAAATATTAGAAAATAGTGAAATTCTTGTTAGTGCTGCTTATAGAATATTTGCATAAATAGTAGATAATATCCTACTTCTGTTTAATTATGACTGCACAGCTGTTAGTATTACATCTTAAAAATCAGTGATTTTTAAAATCTTTACCAAACACCATCAGTTCTCTGTATTTCCTATATATTTTTTAACATCTTTATTGGAGTATAATTGCTTTACATTGGTGTGTTAGTTTCTGCTTTGTAACAAAGTGAATCAGCTATATGTATACATATATCCGCATATCTCCTCCCTCTTGCTCCTGTATTTTTTTATATATTTCTTCTTTGCATTAGCCTCTTAAAGCATGTTTCCCCCAAATAGAACTCTAACAGAGGGAGTTAAGGTAAGCAAAGATAAACTAGTATCAGGAATAGGAAGCCTTGAGTACCATCAACCCTGAAGTTTGGGGTAGATAATTTAGAAACAATATTTTAATATGCAAGAAGAGTTAACATAAAATAAATCTAGTCAAAAAGGGAAACTGACCATTCAATTCATAGTTACTTTCTTCAAAGTGTCTGGTGTTTGAAATGTTGGGAATATTTTAATGAATGAAATTTGTGACGATTCATTTAAAGAACTAATGACTCATTCCAATTGATCTCTTTTCCCCATTTTTTTAAATGCACGCTGACATACAAAAGCAATAGAAGAAAAGCCAGGCAATACTTGATACAGAAACATCACACTCTTAATTTTTCCCCCCATTCAAGTGCCCTTGTTTCATTTTGAGGACGTATTTCCAGATTGGCTTTTGATACTGTCATGAGATAAATCCAATATCATTTTTTTGTTATTCCAAAATGTGTAGAAATATTTACTGGGGCAGCTCTACATTTTCCCTCATTTTAATTAGATTTATTTTCTGCTTGTAGTTTTTCCACAAAAGAAAATAAAAATCTGAAATTGCGCCACATTATTTCCAGTTTAAGTTTCATGTAGATTCACTTTATTTCTAGGCAGTTTGCATATCTAGTATTTTATTTCCAGGTACTAACAAACAGCTGTAGTATAAACAAGCACAGTTCACCTGTTAGCTCAGTATAAGAGACATTGTCCAGTTCTGAGCAGGTCCATTTTTAAAAATCAATTCTGATAAAATATCACTAAATACACTAAACATTTTTTCTTGTAAATCTCTGTTACATTATGACAAGTCATGCTTTCTAACTTTTCACATTACACAGTGCACTGAACTGTACTCCAAGTGTTTGTTGAACACTGAAACAGATCCATCAGTGTTTGTAAGCAAGTGGCAATAATCTATTTTCTGGGAACAGTGAAACAATTTGATACTTAGAATTCACATTACAATGAATTTGATTTAGCATCCTAGTTTATCTTGATGGTTACCCACACATTCACTTTTCTAATTCTTGAATTATAAAAGTAAATATATCTGTTTTACTATATAATAAAAGTATTCCCCCACCTTTTCTTTAGCTAGGTACATAGATTTTCATCTCTGCAGTTATAGTTTTATATATTTTTTGTTCTGGCTCCCTTAAGTTTTGATGTGTATAATTGATGTATCTCTACCTGTGGATCAGCTTTAAGATTTTTTGTTCCTCTGAATACCTTTTACTCTCTATCTTTTTTAATACTTGTAATTGTGTCTCATGTGGAGTTATCACCAAATAGCATCATCCTCAAATAAATGTTATCTACTTATCCAAATTAAGCTTTTTCCTTTTACGGGAGAAAAACTTATTTTAAGGAGATAGTTTCATGTCTGGCCGAGTCAAAGCTTAGTATATTTAATCATGATTGTAAGTGGTTTTTTTTTTTTTCATTTCTTGAACACCCAATTATTTACCAAAATCTTGTTATTTAAGTTTCGGTGTTAAATTTCATTTCATTATTGTTGATGTTGTCATTATTTGTTTGACTCATTGTTCATATAGTGTTCTTTACTTACTCAGTGAAATGTATATATTTTTGACTAATATAAAAATATACATTAAACTTTTTATATTGAGATAATTTTAGACTTACAGAGAGTTGTAAAAATATACAAGGAGTTTTCACATACATTTAACCCAACTCCCTTTATGTTAGTATCTTGCCTATCTGTAGATCAATTATCAAAATTAAGAAATTACCTTTGGTATAATGCCGTAAACTAAACTAGAGAATTTATTCATATTTTGCCAGTTTTTTTCCATTAATAATCTTTTCTGGCCAAGCTCCAACCCAGAATCCCACATTGCATTTAGTGTCACACTTCCTTAACTTCCTCCAGTCTTGACAGCTTTCAGTCTTCTCTTGTCCTACACAACCTTGAACTTTTGAAATATACGGGCCAGTTATTATATAGAATGTCCCTCAATTTGAATTTGTCTCGTTACTTTCTTATTATTAAATTGAGGCTATGTATAATTTAAGAAAGATACCAGGAAGGTTGTGTTTCATTATTGTGTCATATTAGGGGCTACATTATGTCTATATATGTTACTGGTGATATTAATCTCAATCATTTGTTTAGGGTGGTATCTGCCATGATATAAACTTACTGTTTTCCTTGGAACTTATTAAGTGTTTTGGAGAGAGATTTTGAGATTATGCAAATACTCTATTTCTGCTTAAACATTCATCCCCTAAATTTATCATCCACCATTGGATCTTGCCTGCAACAGTTTTTCTTAAGTTATTCTAAAGGGGGTTTTCTGTTTTCATCTATATCTAAGAGGCAAAATTCTTCTGTAAGAAAGAATTGCCACTTCTCCATGTATTTATTTATCCAGTTTTTATTTATGCAAGTATGGATTCACATTTTGGGCTCATTCAGTTTGACTATTATGACGTTTTATTTATTTATTTATTTATTCATTCATTCATTCAATTGCATGGATGTGCTAGTTTGTATATTCATTTCATTAGTTTTCTATGATCTTGGATTTGTGGTTTGATGTGTGTCATTAATTTTAAGAAATTTGTAGCCGTTGTTTCTTCATAAATCTCTTCTATTCCCTTCTCTCTCTCTCTCTCTCTCTCTCTCTTTCTCTCCCCCACACTTCTGGGATTCAAATTACACATATATTAGATGGGTTGACAATGTCTCATGACTTTTGGATAGTGTCTTCTGGTACTTTTTCACTCACTTTTCTCTTTGTGTTTCTGTTTGCACAATTTCTATTGACCGATCTTCAAGTTCACTGAATCTTTTCTCAACAGTTTAGAGTATAGATGAGCACATCCAAAGCACCTCTCATGTCTCTTACTCTGGTTATTATTTCTAGCATTTCCATTTTAGTCTTTCCTGTAATTTTTATCTCTCTGGTTAAATTGCCCATTTGAATTTGCATATTGATCACCTTTTACAATAGAGCATTAACACATTTTTTTAACATCTTTATTGGAGTATAATTGCTTTACAATGGTGTGTTAGTTTCTGCTTTATAAAAAAGTGAATCAGCTATACATATACATATATCCCCATATCTCTTCCCTCTTGTGTCTCCCTCCCTCCCACCCTCCCTCTCCCACCCCTCTAGGTGGTCACAAAGCACCGAGCTGATCTCCCTGTGCTATGCAGCTGCTTCCCACAAGCTATCTATTTTACATTTGGTAGTATATGTAAGTCCATGCCACTCTCTCACTTTGTCCCAGCTTACCCTTCCCCCTCCCCGTGTCCTCAAGTCCATTCTCTAGTAGCTCAATATCAAAAAAAACAAACAGCCCAATCCAAAAATGGGCAGAAGACCTAAATAGACATTTCTCCAAAGAAGATATACAGATTGCCAACAAACACATGAAAGAATGCTCAACATTGTTAATCATTAGAGAAATGCAAATCAAAACTACAATGAGATATCATCTCACACCAGTTAGAATGGCCATCATCAAAAAATCTACAAACAATAAATGCTGGAGAGGGTGTGGAGAAAAGGGAAACCTCTTGCACTGTTGGTGGGAATGTAAATTGATATGGCCACTATGGAGAAATGTATGGAGGTTCCTTAAAAAACTAAAAATAGAACTACCATACGACCCAGCAATCCCACTACTGGGCATATACCCTGAGAAAACCATAATTCAAAAAGAGTCATTTACCACAATGTTCATTGCAGCTCTATTTACAATAGCCAGGACATGGAAGCAACCTAAGTGTCCATCAACAGATGAATGGATAAAGAAGATGTGGCACATATATACAATGGAATCTTACTCAGCCATAAAAAGAAATGAAATTGAGTTATTTGTAGTGAGGTGGATGGACCTAGAGTCTGTCATACAGAATGAAGTAAGTCAGAAAGAGAAAAACAAATACCGTATGCTAACACATATATATGGAATCTAAAAAAAAAAAAAAAGGTCATGAAGAACCAGGGGCAAGACGGGAATAAAGACGCAGACCTACTAACACATTATTAATAATAGTTGTTTTATATTTTTTGTTGAACAGTTCCTATATCTTCGTCATAATTAAGTATGGTTCTAATGATTCCCTTGTCTTTTCAGAGTGGGTCTTTCCTTGCCTTTTCATATGCCTTGCAATTTTCTTGAATCCAGATATCCTCTTCAGGATAGTAGTGACGACATTAAAAGCTATTATGCCCCACAATGGGCATGGCTTTCCTTCTGATAGGACTTTATTGTGGGCTTTTGAGATCATCCAGGTAGAAATTTGACTAGGGCTGAGGGTTGTTGTTGTTGGTATGGCTACCATCACTATGCCCTAGGTGCAATATCTGTTCAAAAAAAAAAATAAAATGTATCTTTATATATCAAATGTTCTTAGGAAACTGAATAAAATACAATCGCTTTCTACTGACAAGAATATACTTAGTAATACACGAATTATTTTCTTTCTCCTTAAGAAAAGCCAAGCCTAAATCTCAGTAAATATGTTGCTTTAAATAAGAAAACACAGTCTTACAGCATGCATTGTCATGGTACGTGTTCAGTTTTTTAATTGAACTCCATTAAAAAGTCTTCATAAAACAGACTTGAAAAGCAAGAAGAATGATTAGAGAATAAATAAAATGGAATATATATATATACATTCTATTAACTCAAATTTATGAGTAAATCTCAATTATATAATCTGTATTAATATTTTTATTTTCTTAAATTGAACATAAAGTAATTCAAATAGTATTAGTAAGGAACTTCTATTATTATATAATATCCTTGTTTAAAATGTAAAATTCTAGTAAATTATTGTCTTAGTTCATATTAAAGAATGATTTTTTTTTACAGTGTATGGGTATAATGCATATACATTTCCAGTGAAATCTCTGAAACAAAAAATAAAAGGAATAATTAAATAAAGGGATTTTACACACCATTTAACACAGGCAGAGAGTACTTCTCATATACATATATATTCACATATATATTTTAATTTTGATATTAAGTCAACTTGTGTTATAATGACTTCAGAATTAGATTGAATGTTCAGAAGCAAACCAAAAAAAGTTTGCAGGGCATGTGATGATTTAGTATGTACAAAATAAATGAATTGACTCCAATTCCTTATCACCATAATTTTTTTTTTTAAAGAGTTTTTTTTTTTTTTAGTTTAGTTTATTATTTTTGGCTGTGCTGGGTCTTTGTTTCTGTGCGAGAGCTTTCTCTAGTTGCGGCGAGCGGGGGCCACTCTTCATCGCGGTGCGCAGGCCTCTCACTGTCGCGGCCTCTCTTGTTGCAGAGCACAAGCTCCAGACGCGCAGGCTCAGTAGTTGTGGCTCACGGGCCCAGTTGCTGCGCGCCATGTGGGATCTTCCCAGACCAGGGCTCGAACCCGTGTCCCCTGCATTAGCAGGCAGATTCTGAACCACTGCACCACCAGGGAAGCCCCATAATTTTTAAGATGATTAATAAATGTAGTTTAATTTGTTAATGAAAATAAACTTTAGCATTTGATTTAAAATACTAAGGTATTGAAAACTCATTAAAGAATTCTAAATTTGCACCGTTTAGAGCTATACAAAGGAATAAAAATGTATTAAAATTGTTCTCTGAAATTTTTTATTAGTTGTTTATCAATAGTTTAAGATCTATTAAATCTCTAGATTAATCCATAATACTAAAAATAGTGATATAAATATTTTTACTTTAAATTTTATAAAAATATGATGCAGTCATCCCTTGATATCCATAGGGGATTGATTCCAGGAACTCCCGAAAGATACCAAAATTTGTGGATGCTCAAGTCCCTTATATAATATGGCATGGTATTTACATATAACCTACATACGTTCTCCTATATACTTTAAATGATCTCTAGATTACTTATGACACCTAATACAATGTAAATGCTATGTAAATAGTTGTTGGCCAGGACTTTCCTGGTGGCGCAGTGGTTAAGAATCCTCCTGCCAATGCAGGGGACAGAGGTTCGAGCCCTGGTCCAGGAAGATCCCACATGCCGTGGAGCAACTAAGCCCGTGTGCCACAACTACTGAGCCTGCACTCTAGAGCCCGTGAGCCACAACTACTGATCCCACGTGCCACAACTACTGAAGCCCATGCACCTAGAGCATGTGCTCTGTAAGAAGAGAAGCCACCACAATGAGAAGCAGGCGCACCTCAACAAAGAGTAGCCCCCACTCGCCGCAACAAGAAAAAGCCCACACGCAGCAACGAAGACCAAACGCAGCCAAAAATAGATAAATTTATTTTAAAAAAATAGTTGTTGGCATGCAGCAAATTCAAGTTTTGCTTTTTGGAACTTCCTGGAACTGTTTTCCTTTACAACTACTAGATTAGGTGGTCATTTGAAATGAAACTAACTGGGGAAATATTATTACTCTTGTTGGATGTCTTGTTTGTTTTTATTAATACTATGGCTCTTGGGCCTTGTTTAGCCTAACATACATATCCAGGAAAGAGAAAGGTTAATTCTTAAAGTGAGACATTAGAGGACCCCTATACTACATAGAATTCCAGAGAAATTTGTAAAATGTTCCTGTTTGTACTAAAGAAGACTAAGAGGGAGGCCATTTTTGAAGGTTTTTGCTTTCTGTTTGCTTTGGTGTAGATATTAAAAGATGACTCCATAGAAGATTGGTCACTTTTGCCAATGTCCTAGTGTTGCATGTGCTTATGGGCCACAGCAACATTGGCTTACCTGTATCCACACTAGTGGATACACCGGTATCCACCTTCTCCAAGGGTGAAGCCTGGACCTTGGCATCATACAGCATTTTCTACTGAAACTTCACACTTTCTTATCACAACTGATTCCTTATTAGCTTAGTTTCAATGCAGCAAATACTCACCCAAGGTTATAGTTTTAGCCTGGGATTCCCCCAAAACTAGATAAGGGCCTGAGATAAGGGCTTGTATACACTTCAGAGAAGAGGAATGAGGGACTTGTGAGAATGAGTGAATGAGAAAAAGTTAATATTAGTTGTGTTATTGAGCATGTTGTCAGGGTCACTGGAAAACTGGGGATCAATCAAGTGAGACCAGTTCCTACCTGAGACCATTTAAGGTAGATGGAAACTTCTTCTCAGAATTGTACACTTGAGTACCTGACAGGAAGATATATTTATCCACTGGCTTTTGTTCCCATTGATTGATGATTAGCAGTAGTATTAACACATTTTAGTTATACATTGTAAGTAATAAAAATGATCTGTCAAAGCGGATGAATATATTTAAAGATAATACTGCAAGCCTTGTAGTAATATCACCATGGAGTGGCTGAAATGATTTTGCTAATGCAATAAGAATACCCCTAATGAAAAGTTCTTGGAAGTTTTATATATATATATATATATATATATATATATATATATATATACATACATACATACATACATATATACTTTGCTTTGAAATATATTCAAGATTATTTGCCTACCGATGCAATAAATTATCTCTTTCTCTCTCACTGTTGTTCTCAGTCTCATTCATTTCTCTGTCTCTGTTTAAAAAAACCCAGCAACTTAATTATAAAACATTGACATTTAACAAAATACTTTAGGGAATAATAATAAAAAAAAATAAGTGAGCATTGAGGACATAATGTACCAGACAAATATGTACTAATTTATGAAACAATATCTGACAAATCAAATAGATGTCTGAGTTTACATATGATAGTAACAACACACAATATCAAATATGTCTAGAATGGAGATTACCTAAGCTCTAAAGTAAAACATATATTTCAAGGTTGAAAAGAATTGTAAATGAAAATAGATATATTTTGATGAAATGCTTTGCAAGGAATAAATTTTGGAAATGTGAAGAATGACTCTGAATAAAATGTCATACCTCGTACGTAAGCCATAATACAACAGAAAACATGAAATGGAACATTGATAAACAGGAAATGCTTTTGTTGTCATAAGACATTTTGTTTATGAAACAAAGAGTTCCAAAGAATAATATAAAATATTTAGGCAGTATAAATCTTCTTTACAATACATTTTGTGAAGCAACCTATGAAATTTGTTTTCCCTATTATATAAGTTAGAATTTCTTTTAAGACTTTAAGAAGTACCTGTTTTTCTCTTCTTTCAATCATAGGAAAAAACTTACATGAAATTATGAAAAGGAATTAATTTCTCTCAGTGTCTACTGTGTACCAAGTACTTTGAATGATTTTTTGATTTTCTCTTCAAAAAGCACCCCTTCTACTGTTTTCTCTCTCAGGAATGGAAAAATCACCTGTTGTGTTTTTTAGATGTCACAGTCCTTCACACTTTTTTCTCTGTCATCCTAAATACCTCCAAATCCAATTCTTCACTAAAACATACTAACTTGATTTTTTTCTTGAATCAGTCACTCCTCTGTGTCCCTTTGAAGAAAATATTGGTTTACATTTCTATCATACCCTGCCTTGGGTATTGTAATAATGATCTAATTGATCTGCATACATGTATAGTGGGTGCCACAATTGTTCTTCATGATATAGTCATGGTGCCTTTTTATTTTTTATTTTTTGCTTTTATTGTTTATTTGTTGGGAGGTGGGGAGAGAAATAAGCGCATGTCACCAATACCTGCTGCTTACCATATTATTTGCTCCAAAATAAAGGCTTGTGTTATAAAGCCCTATATCTTCCAGATCACAATTACTTGTCTAGGCTTATCTGGGACAAATCCCTTCTTTGTTTACTTCAGTCTTCTCTCAAGCTTTTAACATATGAAAATTCGTCCCAGAGCGTGGTGGTTTCACCTAGTACAATAACAGTGACACAAAATTATAGTTAAAGTTCATCAGCTTGGTGAATAAAATTGTATACTGTGTACTAATTATATTTCAAGCTTCCAGAAAATTTTTCTCATCTGTATTTGAAGATAATAATATTATCTAGCTTTTAAAAATGTTGTGAAAGTTCAGTAAGATAATACAAAGTAAAGTGCCTAGAACAGTACTGAGCATAGAGTAAATGCTCATTAAATGTTCATTATTACGGAAGTAACTTTGTGGTGGTTAACATCACCGGCTCTGGAGACAGATTGCATGTACAAAATTCCTGTCTGACCTAAGATTTGCATGGCCATGAGTAAATTACTTACATTTCTCCTACCTCATTACTTTTTAATATAATTTAAGGATAGTAACCATTCCTATATCATAGAAGTGTTATAAGGATACAATGTGTTAATAAATTGCGAGTTATAGAGATATATCTTCCATGTTGTAAGTACTATATAAGCATTTTCTACTGTTATTTTTTAAATTTTTGTTATTATTAACATGATAATGTAGTGTACGATAAAAAATTTTACCTGCTATTTCTCCAATTAATATTGTAAAAATAATTCTACCAGAAGTAAAATGAACAATGAAGGTTTTAATGAGTATCTCTTATATGAACAAATAAGGATGGTCCTGGATAGACTAACTCTTACTCATCCTGGTAGGTATGGCCAGGAAGATGTGTCTTCCTCTCCCCTCAGCTTCAGTCAAGAGTTACAGAATTTCTCAGGGAGAGGCTGGCCTTCAGCATTTTCATCCCCTGCAACTGGTATTGGGAAAACTGTATAGACACATGCAAAAGGATGAGGTTGGACCATTACCTTACACCATATATAAAAATTAACTCAAAATGAATTAAAATGGAATACTTAAAACTATAAAATTTCTAGAAGACAATATAGGGGAAAAGCTTCATTACATTGGATTTGGCTTTGATTTCTTGGGTATGACATCAAAAGCACAGGCAATAAAAGCAAAAATGGACAAATGGGAGTGCATCAAATTTTTGAAATTCTGTGCATCAAAGGAAACATTCAACAGAGTGAAAAGGCAGCCTCCTGAATGGGAGAAAATATTTGCAAGTCAAATATCTAATAGGGGACCAATATCCAGAATACATAAATAACTCCTACAACTCAACAATGAAAAAAACTAATAGCCCATTTTAAAAAGGGCAAAGGATTTGAACAGACATTTCTTCAGTGAAGATATACACATGGCTAACAAGCATATGAATACGTGCTCAACACCACTAATCATTTCAGAAATGCATATCAAAACCACAATAAAGTATCATTTCATATTCATCAGGATGGCTATTATTTAATTTTAAAAAAAAGCAGAAAATAACAAGTGTTGGCAAGGATGTGGGGAAATTGAAACCCTGTGCACTATTGATGGGAATGTAAAATGGTGCAGCTGTTATGGAAGACAGTGTGAAATGTCTTCAAAAAATTAAAAATAGAATTACCATATGATCCGGCAATGTCACTTCTGGTTATATAGCCAAAATAATTGAAAGCAGGAACTTGAATAGATATTTTTACACCCCTGCAGACTATTAGCGAGTCCTGTTAGTTCTACCTCTAAAATGTATCTCAGACCAGACCACTTCTCATCACATCCACTCCTATCATCATGTGGCATCCCAACCTCCACCCCACACAGCAACATGAGGGATCGTTTTTGTTTGTTGTTTTTGTATGAAGGTGGTTATAAGTATGCATTGAAAATGTCACATCAGTGAGTAGCAATCTTTCCTTAATTCTAAATGTTTCATTCTTATTCTGATATGTATCACATAAGACTAATAAAAAAGCCTACAAAAATGATTTTTTAAATTACTAAACGTTTCTGCCTGAGCCTGGGTTAGATTCCTAGCCTCTTTACTTTCTATCTATATAACATGAGACACCTTGAAACTTGATTTCATTAAAAAATAGATTATCCAATATGTGGTTCTTTTGAGGGTAAAAATGACATAACTTTTAACTTGTTCCAATGAAAAGTCAATCTTCCACTTGAGCAGAGATTAGATAATCACACAATTTTAGAAATTACTCAAAGCAAATAAGTACATCATGTAATAAGTCTTAAATATAAAGTTTTTAAATGGACATTTTATAGAAAACTAAAATAAATATAAAATATCTAAATGACTACCAAATTTTCATGTTAACAGATGAATTAAGAAGGATGAAAATAAATTGTTTATGGAACATACCCATATTGTTAGAGAAAATCAATAAAGAAAATTTATAATTTCCAAACAGAATTTGTTTTCAAAAGTTGCAAAAAAGTCCTGTTAAAAGAATCACAAATTATAACATGAAACTTTGTTCACAGTCAATGTACCATAAATGAAATCTGAAAACACAGAATGAGACTCTAGAATTAAAGCTTCTGTTTTTTTTGCAAAGAATAACTGAGTATGGTGATAGTGAATAATTGCCTGTAAAGCAAAATCCTATTTCTTTCTCAAAGGAAAAATCATATGTGCTACAAAAAATGAAGTTTTCTGCCAAGATATTATAAAGAAAATGACTAGCTATACACAAATTCAATAAAGGATTAATAATGGTATTTGGTATACAAACCAGGCAATAACTTAAATTGCTTTCCATTAGAAGTGTCATTTGATATTGTGAAGCTGTGTCACTGTCCACACAAATCCTAGGAGTAGATTGAAAATTGTGCTAAGTAGGGCTGACTAAACAGAAAAAAAATTCTATAAATAATTGTCATTTAAACATTTCATGTGCCAATTGGAGAATGCTCAATGGATTTATCAATAACTTAAGCCTTAAGAAAGTGTGGCCCACTTACATATATTTGTTTTCAGCAGTACCAGAAAATAAATTTTTACTTTTAGCTTATTCTAACTCCTCTCAGCCATCCTTGATGGCTTAGTGACATAATGCAGAGGTGATTTTCTTACTTTTTTTTCATTAAAATATTTGTATTTCTCCTTTATGTTTGATTAAGAGTATTACTGGATTTAGAACACTTGGTTGATAATATTATCTTTTGTTAATATAAATATATAATCCCACTGTATTCTGATCATAATTTTGTGTTTCTGTGGTAAAATGTGACATAAAATTTACAGATTTAATCATTTTTAAGTGTACAGTTCTGTGATAGCAAACACATTCTCTTTGTCGCACAGTCTACTAACAACCATCTCTAAAACTTTTTATCTTCCCAAATTGAAACCATATACCCATTTTTTTTATATATCTTTATTGGAGTATAATTGCTTTACAATGTTGTATTTGTTTCTGCTGTACAACAAAGTGAATCATCTATATGTATACTTATATCCTCGTATTCCCTCCCTCTTGAGCCTCCCTCTCACCCTCCCTATCCCACATCTCTAGGTGGTCACAAAGCATCGAGCTGATCTCCCTGTGCTATGCAGCTGCTTCCCACTAGCTATCTATTTTACTTTTGGTAGTGTACATATGTCAATGCCACCCTCTCACTTCGTGCCAGCTTCCCCTTCCCCCACCGTGTCCTCAAGTCCATTCTCTACATCTGCATCGTTATTTCTGCACTGCCACTAGGTTCATCAGTACTTTTTTTTTTTTTTGATTCCATACCATATACCCATTAAATAATAACTCCCCATCTGCCTCCACTCCAGTCCTGGGCAGTCATCATTCTGTATTCTGTCTGTGAGCTGACAATTC
Organism: Balaenoptera acutorostrata; assembly: GCF_949987535.1. Classification (NCBI taxonomy): domain Eukaryota; kingdom Metazoa; phylum Chordata; class Mammalia; order Artiodactyla; family Balaenopteridae; genus Balaenoptera; species Balaenoptera acutorostrata. The sequence continues at coordinate 19,434,227 of NC_080081.1, forward strand.
CAATTACCTCATATAAGTTTAGTTATACATTATTTGTCCTTTTGTGACAGGCTTAATTCACTTAATTAATGTGTCAGAGTACACTCACGGTACTGTTCCAGTACTCATATAAATGCACAGTCCCTTAATAGAGTTGCTGAGAGAAGTTCTATAGACATTAAAGAGAGAAGATCCTGGGTATGACCCAACTCAGAGGTTCTCAACCAGGGGTGACTTTGCAGCCCAAGGGCTATTTGGCAATATCTGGAGACATTTGTGGATGTCACACTAAAGGGGGCAGTGCTATTGGCATCTAATTGATAGAGGCCAGGTGTGCCGATAAACACATCCTACAACCCTCCGCAGCAAAGGAATATTCATCCTCTACACAACTCTTGTATGGGTAAATTTTCTAAGGTTTGAATATTTGCACAGAAAGTTTTTGAATCACAAAAAATATAGGAAATGGTACATTTTAAAAGTCACATTGTATTTATAATGATAAAAGATTAATAAATCTAGTACCAAAAGTATTGTTAAACATCAAGGATATTCTATATTAACATCAATCCACTATTTATCCAACAAATATACTAATAATAATGACTTTCTGGTGTCACTGAGAGTTTGATTAGGTATAATTTTAGTTTTTTAAAGTATAAAAATGCGAAGATAAAAATAATCCCCATCTATCTAAAATGTATCAAAAAATTTCGCATTCCGCCAAGACATGATATAACAGCAGTGAGTCATTCATTTCTTTATGTTGTGTAGTACATAATGGTTAAAACTAGTTTCATTACTTTCACTTTCGCAGTACAACATTTATTTAGTAAATAGGCTGAAAATTAGGAGTACAGTTTTTCATTTGGTTATCATACAGGCTACGTCCACTTAATATATCACACTCTATACCAGATATAACTTTTAGCAAAACAGCTCAGAAATGTGCATCCTCTTAGTAGAAGAATCCATAAATAACATACAATAAGCAATTGCATGTAAACTGATTATCACAGTTTGATTCAGTGGCTATATATGATTTTAATGTTTTTGCTGCCAGATATGCTCAAAACAGCCATAATGTACTCTGCTTCACTGAGTGTCCAAGATGTTTTCATTCTTGAACTGTAATAGAGTACTTTTAAAAAGGCAGAACAAAATAGAAAAATAGAAGTCATTCAGTAAATTGAAGCTATTTTGGGAACAGGGACATTGTGACCTTGTATCTCCTATGCTTAGTGTAGTGTTTTTCCCATTCTAGTTAAATGTTTGTTAAAAAAATGAAAGTGCACAAGTTTCAACTCAGATAAATATTTAAATATAATACTTTTATATTTTTATTGCTAAAACTCTATCCATGAAATATCTAATGTCTATAACTTTATCAAGGATGTTGTAAAGCATTTTCATGTACATTAACCTAATTTGGCCTTATAACATGAATGCCAGCTCTTACTACTTGCATTTAATCAATAAATAAAATGAGTTTCAAGGAATTGGACTGATTTACCAAGGCTTGTCATAGAACAAACAAATAATAACAATAAATAAAATTGTCTTTTAAATTGAGATTGAATGATTGTTGTTTTTCCTAATATACTGTAACCAAATTTTATTAATATTTCAGTATATTAGTTAACTACAAAAATGAAAGTTAGTGATACATTTTAAAATGACATATTTTAGAGATCAGCTCGGTGCTTTGTGACCACCTAGAGGGGTGGGATAGAGAGGATGGGAGGGAGACGCAAAAGGGAGGGGATATGGGGATATATGTATATGTATAGCTGATTCACTTTGTGATACAGCAGAAACTAACACACCATTGTAAAGCAATTATACTCCAATAAAGATGTTAAAAATAAATTAATTAAGTAAATGATACAATTTAAAATGGGGAATACTACATATGTTTATTAAATAAGAATGCATTTATTTATTGAGTTATCTATTTTAAAATCCATGTACTGATTAGACAAATATAATGTTACTACAAGTTTGTATCCAACATGTATACCTGAAATAAATCTGATCTCTCTGGAGACTATCAGGCGAAAAAGTAAAGACATATTATATATATGTAATATGTTATAAATAATATATAAATATATTTTCCTATGAAAACTAGTCATCAGAGTTCCTAATCTATATAGGAGAAAAAGGAATTATAAATGTTATGAAACAGTGTAAATTCTAATTATTAAAAGAAAAATTACGGGTAATTTTAAAAAATAAAGAAGTTCCAACTAGACTGAGTGGGCAAGCGGTAACATGATTTGTTTGCAAAATGGTTCTATGCATGCTCCTTTGCAGTGTGATTTGGCCGCTCCTCTTATTAATGGTAGAGACAATTTCCTCACCTCTGCATTCTGGACTGGCCTTGTGTCTTGTCTTGATCAAGAGAATGTGGAAGGAGTGAGGTTTTATAAGTCCAAAGCCTAGGCCTCAAGAAGCCCTTATAGCTTCTACTTTTGCCCTCTGGGAACACAATCCTGAAGTGGCCATTTGAAGAAGTGAGGTCTAGCCTACTGGAGGATGTAAGGCTTATGAAGAAGAACTAAGGTTTCCAAGCCAAAAGACAGTGCCACTTCCAGGCATGAGAGTGAGACCATCTTAGATCATAAAGCTCAAGTCTCAAGGCACCATAGGAATGCATCCTCACAAGTGATTTCAGAGAAGACCAGCAGAAGTAGTGCCCAGCCGACGCAAGTTCAATTGCTAACCCACTGAATTGGGAGCAATTAAAAACAGTGGTTGTTTTAACCTAGTAAGTTTGAAGATGATTTGTTATACAACAGTAGGTAAATGCAGAGGGTTTCCTGAGTAAGTAATTAATGTCTGCTAAATTTGGCAATACTGTGACAAAGTAGTGTCAAAGGTAGTAAGGACAGAGGGGAGAGCAAAGCTTTCAAAGATGCTGTGGGTTGTTTGTTGGAAACTGCAAACATTTTATTATTTCTGGAGCAAAGCCAGGTATATGAAGAGACATGGCCTCAGAGTTTGACAGAGACTTTATATATTGATAATTTATAGAATTTGGGATTTTATAGAGAAGCAAATGAGCATTACTGAAATATTTTAAAGCATGGGTGTGACCTTATTTTATCTGTTTAACTAGTCACTCCATCAACCAAGTCTACATACAAATTTTGAGAAAGAATGTTGGCCAGTGGGCCAAATATTTCAGTGGTTTAGCAAGAGATGATGGAGAACTAAAGTAGGGGGTAATAATAATAAGTTTTTGAAAGAAGATAAATTAAATATTCAACCAAAGATTAGATCATTTGGTGTTAAAGACATTTCATATGTGAAAAATAATTATAAATGTGGAGTGCATAAAATTGCAATATATTCTAATTTCAAAAGGTAATATTACATAATAGACCAAAGCCTCTATCACATATCTTGAAGAAAATAAAGTAATAAATTAAAACAAGATAAACAGCAGCACATAATTTTAATTTGCTAGTATTTTTGCAATATAGATAATTCAATAAAAAGGATAATATTATATCAAAACGAATAATCTTAAATTCATAATTTCTTGTTCAAACAGTTTGTAAACTTTGTAGTTTATGAAGAACAGTGTTATGGCATAAGAATAAAGAAATTTAAAAAATCACTGGAAACATCAGCAAATAGATACTGAATTTTTCCTGTTAGGTAGACAGAGTTCTGTGAAATTTTTCTTTATAAATAAAGAGCTGGAATAGGAGCATAGGAAGTGATCATCTTTCTCTCTACACAAACGTAAAATAAAGGATATTCAGATACCTTAGAGGAGATTGAGAATTGCACTGCATTATAAATAAATGAATAACCTGGAGTCTGTGGTGTTTGTCATACATAGTTGTAATATCTAACATTAAATATGTGTTATCACTATCTGAAATGGGGAAAGTAGCATACTTCCTAATACTTTCCAGTAAGTATTCGAGAATGCATCGTCCTTCCCATCGTCCTACATTCAATAAAGTAAAATCAAGGAATAGAAGTAATTATTCTCCAGAACTAGGTTTTTATTGTGTTGGATTTCCTTTATGGCACCTTTGCCTGTCAGAATATTTGAAAGTTCTGAGTGTGGCTGATGTCTCTTGTATACATTATTACATGAATCTTTGAACAAACACCTATCTTTTATTCACATTTAAACAAGTAGAAACTAATTATGAATAAAAACTTTTTAAAAAATGTGAAATGCATTATCTCTTAGTGATGAAGACTGCCATAATATTGAATTTGAAAACATAACAATATCTCAGAATGAGTTTTCTTTAAATAATAAATGTTCTTCTTTATCCTAGTTTCAGAGGTTGGCTATATGAACTTGACAGAAAATGATTTATACAAGTGAGACTATTCTTTATGAAAGGTCTAGATAAAGGGAAATTCTTGCCAAAAACAAAAGAACAAGAACAACAATGACAACAACAACAAAAATCCACAGGTATAAGCTATGTATTTCTTCTATTTCAAACACTTTTACTCAGAACCCAAAAAAATGAATGGGATCTGTTCCTCACTTGCATATAAGCAGTCATCATGACAAAGTGACCTTCAATACTGAACTGGATTTCAGAATATCTGCATTCTCTTCTTGACTCCAACTTAGTAAGACATTGAACATGTCACCTAATCATTTTAATTGTGAGCTTCCTTGGAGATAAATATTATTCAGCCTAGCTATATGATGTGCTTTCAGAGACAGGAAAAAAATGCAAACTTCCTTCAGGGAAAAATTCCATGCTGATGCTGCCCTAGTAATTGAAAGCCAAATTATGTATTCAGTGCTATTTGTGTGAGGGCAACACCTGAACATATTACCAGCCAGTAAAACATTTCTTCTAATATTTGCTCAGATTATCTAACTATACTTATAGAAGAGTATTGAGATAAAAGTGAGGTTAGGAAATAAAGACAGATTAATGGAATGAAGCACTGACTGTAGATCCAGATCAATCTACTGAAGTTATGATAGGAGTTTGTATGTTTGTGTGTGTATAAAAAGACAGAGAAAGAAAATTGCTGTGCAAAGAATCTCAATTTTACATAATTAGGTTTTTGTTACTTAAAGCCAGAATAGTTAGAATATCTCTTTCTTCATTGTTTTCCTAATAACTGGCACAAGATCTTATATCTCTCTCTCTCACTCTATCTCTTTCTCTGCAAACACACACACACACACACAAACAGGTGTATATTATAATTTTGACTAGAAAAATTTAGGAATATACACAAGATATAAGTAAAAATTAATGAAAAATAAAATACTTTTTGAGGCATATGTCAAGAAGTGAAAAAACTACCATCCCGCAAACTCATTCCAATCCTTGTCTCCAAATGTAATCATTAATCAGGTTTTAATACATATTGATTAATAAGTATTCCTTAAAATAGGGATCATTTTAAGTACCTTTAAAGATGTTAATAAGATGCATTTTTATACAATCATATTTATTCTTTTAATGCTAACAGTGTTACAGTAAGATTTATTTCATGAAGATACTTTTGGGATAAAATAAGCATATTGTCTGCCCCCCTTCCATAATATTCCTCATTAATATCATCGTTACATAATAACTAAGATTAACATAGTGCCTACTATGTGCTACATACTATTTCAGTAGCATTACAAACATTGACTGATGTAATCCTTATAATACATCTTTGATTTATTATAACTATTATAAGGAATTTCAAAGATAAAGGAACTCATTTTTACAGAAAAAGAAACTAAGACAATGAGAGCAACTGATGTTCCAGAAAGTTATAATGATAGTAAGAGGTGAGACTGGGGCCATAGTCTCCCGGCTGAGTTTTTACACACCATTCTAATATGCTTACACACAGATGATAGGATTTGATAACCACGAATGTTGAGAGGTCTAATTTACAACTAGCCAAACTATCAAATTACTGCCATAAAAATTTTGTGTTAATTATTCAAAAAAAACCATCATTTGTATTAATTTTCAATGAATCAGGTTTTTTATGATATATACTCAAAGACAGCAAATTATTTCTTAAAGATTCTTGCTTTATCTTAGTTACAACACATGGTTACAAACTCAGAAGGAGAACACTCATATGCAGCCATCTAAATGCTCAAACACATCGCTGTCAGTAGTCTGGTTTATTGCTTTTAATTATATTTTATTTTTTTAATATTTAGGAGACATAATGTGAGGTTATTTTAAACAGAGTTGTTGGCACGGTTTACTCCTTTCTCCTGATATATTAAATAATATCCCTGGATCAAACGGTACCATCAATGAGCTGAATATTTAGAAAACATTATTTGCCCCTTTACAAAATCTATTCATATGACTTGCTCTAATTATTTTTATGCAAATTATTCACTAAGGCCTGCTTCATCTACTAGTTTGCCCTGGAGTGAACTGTAAGAATTGAGGACAAGGAAAAATATTTCATCCAAATCATTCTTCTTTCATTCTCATTAATTGATAGAATTTGTGAGCATTTTGTGGATTTACATTTTCTGTATTTTACTTTCTCTTATTTTCCCTTCAGCCTGCTTTTGTTATTAATTCATTTTTAATCTGTTGCATTATATTTACATACAATCTGTTGCATCTTGCACATGCATATGCATTTATAAGAGATTTATAAACTATAAATTATTTGTAATTATATGTATAAATAATTTGGGGTAATAGAGAAGTGTATAGGTAAACAAGTTAAATATATAATAGTATTATCATATCACATATATTAGTGCCTTGTTTTCATTTAGAATATTATAAGCACTTTCCATTATACCATATAATTTGGGTACATTTAACTTTCAATGTATGCACCCAGTTTCACTAATCTACTGTCAAAAATATGTACCAGGTATTTGTTTCTGATCAGTGATATATCATTCAAACTTCATAACATTCATTTTTCATAGAAATATAACCTCAGACCACCTGTAGGTGGTAAGCAAAGTTTACTTCCACTGGTGACTACCACTTGTGGCCTCTCTTGACAGCTGTGTTTATTCTGACTCTAATCAGTACTCTCCAAACTCCTCATCAGCTCCTGTCTTCAACCAATGTGGTATCAAGTAGCTACTATAGATTTTAATATATATTTCACAGAACTAATTTAAAGTATTCTAGACTTGTATTAGCCATGAAAGCAAATATTTCTCAAGAATTTCCCATCAAAGTCTGACACTGAGGCCCATCACTCTATTAGAGTGGGCACTCAAATATCTCATGATATAGAAAAGTCATCTTTTATCAGCAGCTACATCCTCTGTCCTCCCTACAGAAAGAGTTGTTTTGTGAGGTAAATGCTTTGATCTGCATAAGGGCATGAGGATAAATCTCTCCAAAGGCTATTTTAATTTAAAAATATTTTTGTTGTTCTGTCAGGTGCTGGCCTAAGTTTTGAAAGGAGGATAATCTTGGATAAAGGAAAACTTTACATTTTCCTGATAAGAGTGAAATTTTATAGTCTATTGGAGACAGAAGAGAAATATTATAGGTTGGGAAAAATACGATATCGTGATTTTAAGTTACATAATGGACAGTAAATTCAGTTTTTGCTTTGGTGAATACCATTATGATACTCTGTTCAGTGTTTCTATGAGATTTTCAGTAATGTCTCTGTTTTGAGGTATATGACCAAATGCTGAGTATGAATGAGTTCAGTGTTGGAACAGAACAATAGCAATTCTGCTTTTTTATATACATTCTAACTTGATTACACTGTTATTTCCTGAAGGTGAAGATAGTCTCATGTTCTCCAAATGTTTCCTCCTGGAGCTCAAAGATACTTAAGCAAATAGACTTTTTTTTTTTAATTGACGAGGCTTATTATGCAAGGAAAATAATGTTTCCACTTACCTGTATTTTAATAATATTTATTTTCTCATAGTTATAATTAATAGATAGTATTTCTTAAGCCTTATACCCAATCTACACATCTCATTCTATTTATAAATGAAAGAAGTTTTTTGGTAGAATTAAGTACACATAAGTCTTCACTTGTTCTTTGGTTTATGCTCAATTAACTTGTAAATGTGACAGATTAAATGTTCCTAGCCATCTAACACCATTTATAAACTTCATTACATTCTCATGACACTTCAGATTACAATTACAAATTTAATATATCTAATTTTTTCAAGCACTTCAAAACACTTAATAAGTGAGACTTTAAGAGCCAATATGCAGTATTTATGCAGTTTGCCAAATTCTATTCACCTGCCAAAGAGACCACTGGCATGCCACAAAGTGAAGAATTTTTTAGTTTAAAACACTAAGTTGGGATGGTAGGGAGTAGAGTATTTTTACTCTGCATTCATGAATCATATCATTTAATATGTGACTGATCACTAATTTCTTTCACTCTGTAAACTTTGTTTTTGTCACCAGTTGTGTTATCCTAGCAACAAGTATTTAAAACATTCACCATCTTTTTCTAAGTTTTGAAAAAATGTAAGATGAAGCACTCAAGGGGAGCTGAACTCAATGCTCAAGCTTTTTAAAAGAAAGCTTTCTGGAGATAGATATATAGATATAGATAGATAGATAGATAGATAGATAGATAGATAGATAAAATTTCACCTATATTGGTTTACTCTTATTTTCTCTCTTGAATCAGTTATGCAAAGGATTCTATACTTTCCTTTAAATATTCGTATTTCTTGGCATAAAGTGTTCAATGAAATTTTCTTAATTTTAAAAGTTTCATTCATAAGTTCTCCCCCATGGGGGAAATTACAGGCTAAGAGTGTCTGTTTAGGCATTGAGCTGTACCACCTTGGGAGAGGGGTGATATGGGTAAAGTGAAACTGTTCCTCTTACCCTCGTCAATATGTCCAAACTCAGATTTTTCTTTTTTTCTTCATTGGTGTTCTGGAAATTCTGCTGGATTTCTGAACTCCCACAAAGGTACTCTTGTCCATGGTGATTATCAAAATTGGTGTTCCTTGGAGGGAAATTAGTAGAAAACTCCTATTCCACCATTTTGCTGATGTCTCTCTATATATGTGCTTTATCTCTCTCTCTTTTATAATCCCACTATACTCAGTAGATTTTGTATTGCTGTTTCTTAAGATATTATATGTGTATGTGTTAACTTCATTGTTTTTTTCTTGTGTCTACTTTAATTCATCTTTTAATTTTGTAATTAAATTATTCCTTAATGTATCACATTGTAAACTTTCAATATATTGAGTGAATTAATAGTTGAATGAATGAATCACCTGACATACTAATACTAATTTACTTAGTCTTGTGCAGATTTCTTAAAATATATATTACATTTTTTATTAATTGTTCATATATATATATATATATATATATATATATATATATATATATGGATCTTAAGAATCTTATATATATGTCTCATTCAACATTACATTACCTTTACCTAGCAGGGTGCATGGAACATAAAACCTACCCAGTAAAAATTGGTTAAATTGAGTTCGATTTTCTTTGTGGTCCTTTCATTTATTTTTTTTTAATGTCACTGGCAATGGCAAAAAACTGGATGTACTGTATTTCCTAATCATAGATCCTTGCTTATTTTTTTCTCTTATTGAGTTATGTTAAAGTCTCCAGTTACAAACATATATTTTCTTTCTACTAGCATTTCTACTAATTTAGCCCTTTCAATATAATACTAATTGGTGAATGATGATTAACAATTTATTGTTTCACTTCTAATAACTATCTATTTTTTTGCCTAGCAAATTTCTTTATTTTCTTCCTGTTAATAGAAAACCCCATCTCATGCCATTTCCCCATTTACACATTCATGTATAAGTGATATATATTTTAATATATTCATAAAACATACATGTATTTTTAAATATTTGCAAAATGGATATATTTTTATTAGATAAAAGTAAATAAAACTAAAAGTAAAAACAATTATTTGGCCATTTTATTCACTTTAGGGACACAAGCACTTGCTGATCATCAGAGTTACACTGATATTTTACTTTCTTGAGGTCTGACTTTGACCTAGGCCTTTGTTTGTTAAACTCCTATTTTTTCAATAAGTATTCTTTTCTTTTTTTTTTTTTTTTTTAACATCTTTATTGGAGTATAATTGCTTTACAATGGTGTGTTAGTTTCTGCTTTATAAAAGTGAATCAGTTGTACATATACATATGTTCCCATATCTCTTCCCTCTTGTGTCTCCCTCCTTCCCACCCTCCCTATCCCACCCCTCTAGGTGGTCACAAAGCACCGAGCTGATCTCCCTGTGCTATGCGGCTGCTTCCCACTAGCTATCTATTTTACGTTTGGTAGTGTATATATGTCCATGCCACTCTCTCACTTTGTCACAGCTTACCCTTCCCCTTCCCCATATCCTCAAGTCCATTCTCTAGTAGGTCTGTGTCTTTATTCCTGTCTTGCCTCTAGGTTCTTCATGACCTTTTTTTTTTTTTTTTCCTTAGATTCCATATATATGTTTTAGCATACGGTATTTGTTTTTCTCTTTCTGACTTACTTCACTCTGTATGACAGACTCTAGGTCCATCCACCTCGCTACAAATAACTCAATTTCGTTTCTTTTGATGGCTGAGTAATATTCCATTGTATATATGTGTCACATCTTCTTTATCCATTCATCTGTCGATGGACACTTAGGTTGTTTCCATGTCCTGGCTATTGTAAATAGAGCTGCAATGAACATTTTGGTACATGACTCTTTTTGAATTCTGGTTTTCTCAGGGTATATGCCCAGTAGTGGGATTGCTGGGTCGTATGGTAGTTCTATTTATAGCTTTTTAAGGAACCTCCATACTGTTCTCCATAATGGCTGTATCAATTTACATTCCCACCAACAGTGCAAGAGGGTTCCCTTTTCTCCACACCCTCTCCAGCATTTATTGTTTGTAGATTTTTTGATGATGGCCATTCTGACCGGTGTGAGATGATATCTCATTGTAGTTTTGATTTGCATTTCTCTAATGATTAACGATGTTGAGCATTCTTTCATGTGTTTGTTGGCAATCTGTATATCTTCTTTGGAGAAATGTCTATTTAGGTCTTCTGCCCATTTTTGGATTGGTTTGTTCGTTGTTTCGATATTGAGCTGCATGAGCTTCTTGTAAATTTTGGAGATTAATCCTTTGTCAGTTGCTTCATTTGCAAATATTTTCTCCCATTCTGAGGGCTGTCTTTTTGTCTTGTTACAATAAGTATTATTTTCTTAATTACTCAGTTATTGTTACTTGAGATTAGAGAAAACTAATAAAAATAATAAATACACAATAAGAAAGAATTTGATTTAGAGTGTGCAGATAAGATATCCTTGGTGTTATGTGTGGTATTAGGCCAGGATTCAAGAAACAGCCAGAGGTTCCTACTAACCATATGATAGACATATTTCAAGGGTTTGAGGAAGCTTGAGCCATAGCAAAAGATAAGTGGTTCTATTTGTGCATTAGAAAATTTAAGGGCAGAATTGCATGCTCTGCTGGCACTCACCAAATGCTCATATCCTGTTATGTCATTTCAGTACGCATTGCTTCTGGCCGGAAACGTTAACTTGCAGCAAAATTTAAAAAAAAAAAAAAAAAAAGTAAGCACAAACATTTGTTTTTTAAGTATCTGTTTTTAACAATATAGTCAGTTAACACAACTCTGTGGGAAATAACTTTTTTTTTCTCCAAAATTACTTCATTTTCCAAGGGAATGTAATGTAAAAGTGATTCAGTTCCATCAATTTTCTCAATTTTACTTTATGTTAAGTTTGTTTAACTTATGTCTATTTATAAACAAGAACAATTTATTAGATGCAAAAATCCACGCAGGACTGACCCTCCTGTGGCTTGAGGTACTAGAGTTTATGTTTAAAATAATTTCAGATGCACTCTAAATTTTTAATAAAATTAATCTTCATCTCCTTATCTGTTACCAAACCATGCTGTACATTGTTGAAATAGACTAGCATGCACCTTGAGCAGCATTTTTGAATCACTGTATAATTTTCATATTCTGATCATCATAACATACATTATTCTCTTCTCGGAAATTATCAAAACCTTATGTAAGATCCTTGGAAAAAAATAATATTTGTAGTGAATATATTTCAGAGGCTCCATATAGTACTTAAAAATATGTTCTTTTTAAAATTCCTTAAAAAACAATGAGATATATATTATTATTCCAAATGCTAACGGTTATAAAACAAGATGGAATTATAGGCATCTGTTGTTTTTAATTAGCAGTCATTTATAGAAACATAAATTGTGGGACTTCCCTGGTGGCACAGGGGTTGTGAGTCCGCCTGCCAGTGCAGGGGACATGGGTTTGATCCCTGGTCCGGGAGGATTCCCACATGCTGCGGAGCAACTAAGCCTGTGCGCCACAACTACTGAGCCTGCGCTCCAGAGCCCACGAGCCACAACTACTGAAGCCTGAGCACCAATAGCCCGTGATCCGCAACAAGGGAGGCCACCGCAATGAAAAGCCCACACACCACAATGTAGAGTAGCCCCCACTTGCCGCAACTAGAGAAAGCTTGTGCGCCGCAACAAAGACCCAACGCAGCCAAAAATAAATAAATAAAATAAAAAGTTTTAAGGAACCCACAAATTGTAACTTCCAAATCCTTTGTTTCTTGCCTATTTAAGTTTTATGTATTTCAAACACCTCACCCTTGTCCTTTGTGTTGTATATTGTTTGTTTGTTTTTTCTTTTTTTTTTATTTATTTATGGCTGTGTTGGGTCTTCGTTTCTGTGCAAGGGCTTTCTCTAGTTGTGGCAAGCGGGGGCCACTCTTCATCGTGATGCGCGGGCCTCTCACCATCACAGCCTCTCTTGTTGTGGAGCACAGGCTCCAGACGCGCAGGCTCAGTAATTGTGGCTCACGGGCCCAGCTGCTCCGCGGCATGTGGGATCTTCCCAGACCAGGGCTCGAACCCGTGTGCCCTGCATTGGCAGGCAGACTCCCAACCGCTGCGCCACCAGGGAAGCCCCTGGTAGTGCTGGTTTTAATAATACAAACTTAGCTTTGCGTACTAGATATTGCATTCATTTTGCTTCCCATCAAGTTAATTTTTTCTTCTATGTGCACAAATATTCTAAAGACAGGAACAAAGTATAACTACTTCTCAAGCTAAGCTCATTTTTTTGTTATTTATTTCTCATCCAATTTTAATTAGCCACAGTTCTATGCAGATTATAAAAACTCTCTATTTCACTCAATCATATTATTTTTTGTATATTAAAATGATATTTTAATGATTGGTGCTTTATTCTCCCATCATTGAGAGATAAAAAGAAATTCAATTGTTTATATGTTCTGAAGTAAAATTCATTCTCGAAAAGTTTGGACTACTATTACATGTTTTTTGGTCACTGTGCCTCACTAATTATTTTTATTTACTAATAATTTCTAAAGACCAAATGCCAGAAGTCGTTTTGTTTTGTTATTTTTCAAAAATGGTAATCTTCTTTCCTAGTCTTTCCCTCTGCGCTCAATTGCCTTCTGCCAATCATTTCTGTTAAACTTTGTTTCTTTAAACTTTGTGTGAGATTTGCCCTGGCCTACCAAATATAAATTATGGAACAGATGAAAAAAATTAAATAAGAATACAATATCAAATGAGTTTAATCTTCAAAATTTTTAACAGTAAATAGTCATTTAGTTTATTAAAACAAAATATCACTTTCAAATTGTATCTGATCATCTTTTTCTTTTCTAAGACGTCATTCAAGACTATTGCTTATGGATATGGTGTCGTAGTTGGAGGCAGATTATTGTTAATTGCAAGGAGAGCAACTAGAAAAGCCTGATAAATTACAAACAAACAAAAAAAAAAAGAAAAGAAAAAGCTTTGAAGAGAACTGCTAAAGTAATCAGGACTTAAGGGGACAAAGTTCCAGAAAAGAAGCATCAGTCATCTACAACTGTTTATTTGTTCATGGCATTTAGGTGTGGAGTAAGAGTCAGAGTACATACTGAGGATAACTCTAAGAAGCAGAAATGTGAACAGATAGTTAAGTAACCTCTTGGGGGCCAGGCAGACTGAGATCATATTCTTGAGGGGCTAGGATTCTGGTTAGAAGGAAGGATAGGAGAAGTGAATCACACACTCAGCCAAATATCTACTTAGGACATTTTCCCGTAGCCTAAATCACCATGGGGAATATGCTAGGAAGGTATGCTAGAAATATTTGAAAATTAAAGGCAGTGTTCTTAAGAATCTTGTAATTCTGAAGAGACAAAGATCACCTTTAGTAGGAATCAGGCAGGAAGAGCCCCAGCATTCACCCTAGACTCTCAGTTTAAAACATACCAGAGGCCTATTTCCTAGGTAATGGTAAGACACAGAGGCATATGGACCCTTACAATTATTGTAAGTAGGCCTTGAGTAGCTCAGTATTTTATTAGACTAAGGAGATTAATGCCCATTAGACCTCCCTAGCAAGGAGAGGGTCATCCTTTTGGAAGAAGATAATCACCCAGACTCTACATTGTTATATTTTGCAGTTTCTATATTTTATTAAAAATAATAGCCATGCAGAAAAACAAAAATACATGGCCATAAACCACAAAAAATAACACAATAGACTGAACTAAGAGGTAACCTAGATATTTAAATTGCTGGAAATACTGTTCAGCCATGAGCAAGAAAGAAATCCTGCCAATTGCAACAACATGGATGGACCTTGAGGGAATCATGCTAAGTGTGATAAGTATGACAGAGACAGACAGATACTGTATAAACTCACTTATATGTGGAATCTGAAAAAGCCAGACTCATAGAAACAAAGTAGAATGGTGGTTACCAAGTGCTGGGAGGTGGGCAATTGGGAGATATGAGTCAAAGAGTACAAACTTCCAATTAGAAGATGAGTATGTACGTTCTGGAGATCTAATGCAGGGCATTGTGATTATAGTTAACAATGCTGTGTTATATACTTCAAAGTTGTGAAGAGACTAGATCTTAGATTTTCTCACCACACACAAAAATTATAATTATATGACGTGATGGAAGTGTTAGTTAATGCTACAGTAGTAGATGGTATTGCAATATATAAATGTATTAAATCAACAGATTTTGCACCTTAAACTTACACAATGTTATACATCAGTTATGTCCCATATTGAAAATTGCTGGAAAATATATACACACACACACACACACTCAAGAAAATTAAAATTTGGACAATTTTTTTTGAGTCTATATAGTGATAAAATGGGCATTATTTAATAGAATCCACTTAAGAAGGAAATGAATGGGTTCTGCTAATAGGAAAATATACATATTACAGCACAGTAGGGGGAAATGATGAAAAACAACAACTAAAGCATTAAAAAGTGAAAATTGGCAAAAATAGGTACACTTAATTGAAGTGCAAGGAAATGAAGACAAAGAAAGAATGTACAGAAGTAGTAAGTATGAAGTGGTAATGGCTGAGAATTTTTCAAAACTGATGAAAAAGATAAACGCAAAGTTGTGAGATACTACCTAATCCAAGCAAGTTGAATTTAAATAAAATAACACCAAGGTGCAATAAAATAAAAATGCTGAAAACAAAAGACAGAGAAATATGCATTCATTTATTTAGATCTTCTGTTTATTTTATCTGTTTAAATATATATTTACATTTTCAATTCTTCATGTCTGGTATATATGGAAAGGCAAATAAGTTTGTGTTTTAACTTGTATCTTATAACATTGGTATACCTTCTTATTAATTCCAGCAGGTTTTTTTTGTTGTTGTTGTTGTTTTTGTAATTTCTTTGGGGTTTTCTAAATGGGTAATCATGATATTTGTAAATAAAGAGAGATTTATTTTTTCCTTTTCAATCCATATACCTTCTTTTTTTCACTTGTCTTTTGCACTGGCTAGGACATTCAGTGCAATGTTGAATAAGAGTGGCGAGATATCCTTGCATTTTTATTGATCTTCAGCAGAAATTTTCTAGTGACTCACCGTTAAGTATGATGTTAACCGAAGATATAGATGTTCTTTATCAAGCTGAGGAAGTTGCCCTCTACTGCGAGTTTTCTGGGAATTTTTATCATGAATGGGTATTGAATCTTTGTCAAATCATTTTTCTGCATCTATTGATTAGATTATAAGATTTTTCTTCTTTAGCCCAGTTGCAGCATTCTCAATATATTTTCCTGAAGGCTTGTCTCATATTAGCTAAGTTTTTTTTCTCCCTTAAGTAGGATAGGAAAGCTGAAGGATGTCAAAGGATTGAGGAATTCCTTTTACAGCTGTGCTCTGGCAAGTCCTTTTTTTCTTGGAGAGTAACGTTTTTTAAGGTGAAGTCTCTGGGCATGTTGCAAATGCTTACTCATCTTCTGCCTCTGCCAGAGTCATGAAGGGATCATCCTTGGATCCTCACTGTGAGAAGCTGGTGGGGTTTCTGGAGAAACCCCCCAAAAAAACTGCAGTCCACAGGAGTTTCTTATTCTCCTAATAGTTCACACTCCATCTCCAACAATTCATCAAAATTGCTATTTAATTTCTCTTTTCAGTTTATTGCTCCAGCTCCAGATTTAGTTGCTACATCTGTCTTGCTGCACCTGTCTCTACAGATTTCAAAGTGGAGATTTTCCTTGTGGCTTCAATTCTCCAAGAAAAGTCATTGATTTTCAGTATTTCCAGGTTTTCTAGTTGTAAGGGCAGAAGTGATACTTCCAGACTTTTCAGATGTCAGATCAGAGACTGAAAGTCAGTTGATTTTTATAAAGTAAGTGTTTTGGTATTTTTCATGCTGTGGAATAGGTGATAGGAAGGTACTGCCAACAGTTCAAATCTGACCTACTACTTGTTTTTGTAAATACAGTTTTATTTGAATACAGCAATGCCTATTAATTTATGTATTATGAGTGGGTGGCTATTTATCAGTCTTGAATTGTTAGAATGCCTGTTTACTATCTGGATTTTTACATAAAAATTTGCTGACTCCTGCTATAGAATAATGTTTTGTCATCTTGTTACCAAACCCAACTTGAGTCTCCTTGCCCATGTGTAGTAAAGCCAATTTACTGGCACCAGTTGTGGTGAAGGAAAAGTGCAGCATTTATTGCAAGACTGAGCAAGGAGTACAGGTGGCTAATGCTCAAAAGATCTGAACTACACTATGGATTTCAAGGATAGGGTTTTTAAATATAGGGTAGGGGAGAGGAACTCAGGGTGCCTGATCAGTTCCTGGACATTCTTCTGATTGGTTGGTGATGAGGGAATCGGGAGTCAACATCATCAGCCTTCTGGTTCCAACCAGTCTAGGGTCTATACGCTTGTAGTTAACTTCGTCCACCTCGTGGGGGTTCCAGTAACTGAAAAACAACTCAAGGATATGGCTCAGGATATTATCTGGCCCCTGAGGAGGAACTAAAGGTCCTTGACTTTGTTTAATGGCTAAACCATTGTTACTTTGTCTTTTTTAAAAAATATTTATTTATTTTATTTATTTATTTTATTTATTTTTTTGGCTGCATTGGGTCTTAGTTGCAGCATGCGGGATCTTTGTTGAGGCATGCAGGTCTTTTGTTGCGGTGCATGGGCTCTTTGTTGCAGTGCACGGGCCTCTCTCTAGTTGTGGCACATGGGCTCCAGGGCGAGTGGGCTCTGTTACTTGTGGCACGTGGGCTCCTCTCTAGTTGAGGCACCCGGGCTCAGTAGTTGTGGTGCGTGGGCTTAGTTGCCCTGCGGCATGTGGGATCTTAGTTCCCTGACCAGGGATTGAACCCACGTCCCCTGCATTAGAAGGTGGATTCTTTACTACTGGACCACCAGGGAAGTCCCTATCATTATTTTAAGTTGCTTGACTGTTTTCCTTTGTTTCTGCATTTTCTCACATCTCTGATTAAATTTGCTTTTTGGAATTGGGGAAGGCCTAAGAGGCGAAAGCTTTTCAACAAAGAGGCAGGCAGAGGACCTGGGGGTTCTGTCCCAGGAAGGCCCCATAGGATCCTGCTTGGTTACAATCCATTGGAAAGTATAGCAGGTATTAAAAAACAAAAATCTTAGGAGCAACAAAATGTAATCTTAAGGGAAGTTTATATTTGGAATGATAGTGTAATATTTCTAATAAAATAGCTGTGAATATCATAATACATAAAGAGTCTTTTTTACTGAAAAAAGTCTTTGTTTTGTAGATTAAATGACATATACCAGATAGATTGTAAAATAATAATATAGATAAAAGGAACGGTGAGTGGTAGAAGTAATAAAAAAGTAATTAAAATTCCAGAGATGAATGATTTCTTCCAGGGTGAGCTGAGACTCTTTGACCTTTTACTTCCTTAGGCATATTTGTTAATTCTGAATGTGGTCAGGGCAGAAGGACTTTATTGTAGGAAAGATAAAGCAACAGAACTTTTGTAGTTGTATGGGGTGGTCATTACAAATTACAAATGGGAAAATGAAATATCCCCAGAATACACAGCTAGCTTGTCCCACAGGATATTTGCTGAACGCTCAGAAGAGGCAGGAGGCTGAGGATGAGAAGGGCAGTGGGCTTCTGCTGGAAGCAAAAGGTTGAGTAACATTTCCCAGCATTTCACCAAGCTACAGATGAGAACCTGTTAGGGGAAAGCAGTGTGCTACAAACTTGTGGCTGGCCTCCCTTTGCAATGCATTTGTCACATTTTCAATATATGTGGGGCAGAGAGTAAGAACTAAGTACAAAAATTCTGAAAGACTGATTTCTTCAGTTTGTCAGGGCTGTAGCAAGAGAGAGAGAGACAGAGAGACAAAGAGAGAGATAACACACAAGAATCAGAGATATATATAGTAACACTAAAGCTGTGAACCAGTCCAGTGTTGGCTCAGTTCTTAGTGGATTAATGTGATCTGGCCTCACCAACCTTCTATGGAAAAGAGTTCCTTTCTCTGAAGTTGCTAAAATTCTATTACATACAAGGTCCGGAGTAGGAGAAAACAGTTAATAGATACGTGAAGAGGCAGAAAACTGTTACTGATAGTTAAGTGAGAAAAACTAAAACAAACAATAGAAGAAAACTCAAAGCCATCAGGATATTGAAGGTAGCTGGCAAGACTTTTAAATTAACTGTGATTAATATGCTAAACAAAGGGGAAAAAAATGAACAAAATAGACAAGATGGAAAATTTCAACAGAATTCTAATCTCTAAAAAAAAAATTAAATGTGCATCTAGAACTTAAAAAATACATCTGAAATTAAGACATTGGATGTGTTTAACTACAGAATAGTATTACTGGTGATATCTTACAAACCTTAATGTAAGAAACTTTAATCTTCACATCACTTAGATAAAAGAGGAAAAAAAGGGAAAAAACATGTTTCTCAACTTTTTGTAAGAGAGTGGCATAATCCTTTTGCAAATACCAGATAGAGACATTGCAATAAAAGAAAATTATAAGCTGATACTTCTTATATTCATATAGTATATTTAGGAAATACAAGCATAGTTTTGCACTTTAAAATCAACCAACATAATAGACAAACAAAATAAAAGCAAAGAATCGTATGATCATCTCTATACAAAAAACCATTTGCTAAAATTCAACACATGTGCATTATTTAAAAAAAAAAAAACCTAAAAACTCTCAAAATAAGAATAAAGTGGAAGAGAGAGAACTCCCTTAATTGATTATGGGTAATTTTTTTAAGTACAGCTGACATCCTATTCAGGGTGAAGTTTTGAACACCTTTCCCTTGATATGAGAAGCAAAAATAATGATATCCATTTCCCCTACTTTATTCACATTGTACTGGAGGTCCAAACAATTGCAATTATGCAATAAAAAAAAGTTTTAAAGTTTGGAAAAGAAAAAGTAAAACTTTCATTAGTCACAGTTGATTTTTTTGGTATCTAGAACATATTCCTCCTTAAAAACAACTAACTAGACTTAATAAGTATATTTAGTGAGGTCATTGGATTTAAGAGCAACACAAAAAAATCACTATTTTCTATATACTAGCAACAAAGAGGTAAACCTTTGAACCTTAACTTTCCTTCAAGATTCTCTTAACTCTTATGTACCTTGCAGAATTTCATAAACATTTAAAAAACATCTTGTCCACTTACACAAACACACACATGCACACACAGGAATATACACACACAATTCTAAAATTTTGATTGGTAGAGCACCACATCTAGAGACAATTTAAATGAAATCTCAACAATATATTGTCTTCCAAGCTATGAATATTGCATATCTGTCCCTTTGCTAGATATTTTTTTTTATATGCACATGATGGTTTTTTCAATAAATGATGTTAGATCAATTTGATATCTGTATGGATAGAAATAAACCTTGTCCCCTATTTAATTCTATAGAAAGAAAACTTGACCTCTTTTCATCTAGGTTCTCAGCTGGGACTCTGTAACAAAAAGATAGATTAGCAACAACAACAAAAACCCAAAGAGTTTATTAATGTGTGCAGCACACATCACACAAGAAAAGACCTTAATAAAAAGGTAACTCAAAGTTGTGGCTGAGAATTCCAACTTATATAGCTTCTTTAAAAAAAGAACAATAAATTCATAGAGAAATGATAGGACAAAGGAGCAGTCCAGGCTTCCTTGGGCAGCAAATGGTGGGAAACTAAATATATGGGAGGAAACTAATGGAGTAAGTTTTGCTTGCAGATTTTTCTGGTGCTATCTCTGGGCTAACAAGAGGCTATCTTCAGTAAAAGAAGGATTTATATCTTGTCTTAGGTAGAAGGGGGAAAGCTTTTAATGTATTTGATGCTTCTTAATTGCCTTCAGCTCAAAATGATTTTTATATCAATATGTCAATTTTTATGTCATATTTTGGGGTGATATATTATGGTTTCCTTCAGGGAAATGGGCAGGTTTAAAACTAGAGATGATAAAAATCCAAGGGCTGTTTATTCCAATTTTTTTTTCAATTAAAAAAGTAAATATGTTTTATTCCAAAATTTTAATGCAGGGAATATCATGGTATTAATGAAAAAGTGATTGTCCTTCATGTAGTATTTTTCATTGTTAAAGCAAATGTAATTTAATTGGCATATATGAAGTAGATTGTAGAAACAGATTCATTTCCATGATGTAGAGCCGTGATATGGTTTCTGACTTTGCCAAGTCTTGGCTGTTATGGTCACTTCATAAAACAATAATTTCACTTTTGTTTTCAAAATTTTATACACATTTCATGTAGAAAGATTGGGTATGCTAAATAAAAATCTAGTAATAATTTTGCATGGACTGATTATGCAAACCTTTGTAAGTGTTATAAATAAGCCTATATGAAAAAAATTTTGATATCCTAAATATGGAAGCTGTACCTGTGTATTAGTAAGGTTCTCCAGAGAAGCAGAATCAATAGGTTATATATACTGGTATCCCCTACTTTTTGAAAGTTCACTTTACACCACTTCGCTTTTATGAAAGACTTACATTAGTACCTGTTTTCACTAACTGAAAGAAATCAGAAGAGGATTTTTGATTTTACAGAAAAGGTAAAATGTGAAATAGTGTTTAGCATTTGTTTTGCAGTGACAGATTTTAGAGGCAACATATCCGCCGAGCAGTGAAAGTGGCACTGCCAAGCTCTTTCTCTGGGAACTAATACTCAGCATCTCAGCGTCAAGTTGCCATAGCTTTAAACTCTGAGAGCATCTGTGCTTTAGCTCCATTTATTTTGTTCATCCATTAACAAGGTATGTCCTAAGATGATTGTTTCTTCGCTTTATGTCATTTCACTTACGAAAGGTTTCATAGGAATGCTCTACGGTCAGATAGCTGAAGATAGTAAAATATTTATCATAAGGTATTATCTCACATGAATATGGAGGCAGAGAAGTCCCACGATCCACCATCTGCAAGCTGGAGACGCAGGAAAGCTACTGATGTAGTTTGAAGGCCTAAGAGACAGCTGATGGTATAGATTCCAGTCTGAATCTAAAGCCCTAAGAAACAGGAGTGCCAAAGGCAGGAGATGATTGATATCCAGCTCAGCAGTTAGGCAGAGATAATTCAGTCTTCCCCACCTTTTTGTTCTATTCAGGCCACTCAATGGATTGGGCAGTGCCCACATTGGGGAGGACCATCTGCTTTATTCAGCCCACCAATTCAAATGCTAATCTCTTTCAGAAATACTCTCACAGACAAACCCAGAAAAAATGTTTACCCAGCTCTCTGGGCATTCTGTGGCACAGTAAAGGTGACACATAAAGTTAACCATCACAATCTGTACATGATGAATAGCTTTGTATGTGAAATAACTGAGGTTATCAATGATAAATTGCTCAAGATTAAGCTACTTAAGTTACTTAGCACTAAGTTAATTGAGGTTAATAAACACTCTCAAACTTTTACGTATCATGTTATGTCCCAATTAAGTGTAACTATTCTCTGTCTGATGCCTTTTTCAAGAATTGGGTGAATAAATCTGTGCTCTGCAAAACTTCCATAATACAGTATAAAAACCTCTCTTAATAGGTAAATACATAACTTTTTGACTGCATTGTTGTCTCAAACAAAATTCAGCTAAATCATTTGGAATAACTTTTTGTTCTTACAAGCAGAGCAAGTACGTACCTCTAAAATATAAATCATAAGGGCACACAACTCAAGCGACTCTAACAAAAATGATCTTTTAAATGAATATTTTATTTTTATGTATTTTATCAAGTGCAAAAATAACTGTGTAGTCAAACTTCAATTAAAATATCATCAGATGCCTTCAAATAAGCATAAATATGAAAAAGAGCAAATTGGCAAAGACTAGAATGATGTATTTACTACCATGCAAACCTAAGCTACAGTTATTTTCAGGCAGGAAATTGTTATATATATTTTACAGATGAAGAAATTGGAAACTATAAGCAAGACTGAAATGTCAAATTATAGAGTTAGATTAAATAATATTTCTTACTCTAAAATATGTAGTTAATGCTCTAGAGTATTAGCCCTTGAAAGTAAAATAAAAAGATTAATAAACCAAAACATATTTTAGTTCACTTAATTTTAAATATATATTTTGTTTTGTATTTATTTTTCTCTAATAACTTTTAGACTATTTCACAAACTAATTAACATATATATCTAGAAATCATATAACTTTCTGAGACACATGGATGGAATTTTACATCTGTTTGAGGTTGTTATGATATATCTTAACTTTCTGCAAATGAAAGATATGTAATTGATATGATTATTTTCCTTGATTCATATTTTATGATTTTTAGTTGACTCTGAAACAGGTAGAATTTCCTTTCCCAAATTATATTTCAGAATTTTAATGCTTGTGAAGGTTTATATTATATGAAATCATTTGAACCTAGCACTTGTTTAATCAGTGTTTTGCAAAAGATCCTTGATAAAAATGTCTTCTCTTAAAGAGAAGACTACTTGTCCAAAAACCTAAGCAATATTTTAAATATATTTTTAATGGAAAAATCATGACTTTATTTATGTTTCATAAAGTGTTAATAAAAATGTTTATAATTAGAAAGATTACCAAAAGAAGTAGGAATGACCTTCCTACTACAACTCCTAGACCCTAACATTCCTTGTATTGAAAGAGTAAACACTTAAAGAATATTAATGTCTACAGATATAATAAGTAACTTAGTAGAAATAATCACCCAGCAAGAAGGAAGAGGGCTGTGTTAACATGAGGAGGCAAAAGTGTACATATGTTCATAACCTTCAGTTATCTATAAAGAAAAAATGAGTATAAACTAAATTATCCATGATGTTTACTTATCCCCCTTTAAGTTTTATTTTATTATCCTTTATTTGAAATCCTATGGTACAACTCCAACAATATGTTCTTTATTCTATAATCTCATACATCGTTTTCTACTCCTTCTTGTAGGCATATTTTTACTTTGTGAATAACTTATGCGCTTCTTCAATAACAGGGCAATATTCCTTCATTTTCCCACCGACTTTGTACAGTGTTCAATTATTTATTGGATAGAGAGATAAATGGATAGATAGATGGCATAATAATTTACATGTCTGTATTTTATATACCATCATATGTATGTGCAGATAGATAT
The DNA here is from genome assembly GCF_949987535.1 of Balaenoptera acutorostrata. Taxonomy (NCBI): domain Eukaryota; kingdom Metazoa; phylum Chordata; class Mammalia; order Artiodactyla; family Balaenopteridae; genus Balaenoptera; species Balaenoptera acutorostrata. Next base: position 19,458,183 of record NC_080081.1, read on the forward strand.
ATATACTTGAAACTTTTCATCTCTGGGGAATGGCAATGAAAAAGTTATCTTATTGTTGATAAGCCTATTACTGTTACTGCTACTATCTGCCACCATCATTCCATATACTCAGAAGTTTCCGTGTACCACAGTAATGAGGACATTTCTAATTTCAAATCAAATTAGTCTAAGTTCACAAACAAGAAGCAGAGGTTAGTTTCTCTAGGTCTCCTTAAATTATTCATGATTAAACTTGTACTTTCTGAATGCTTGTGCACAATGTTTTTGTTTTCTTGTGAGTCATATTAAGGTTATTAATTTTTTGTAGTGGCGATAAATACAAAACAGGAAATGTGTTGAAATCTTTCCTAAAAAGAATTAAGATAAATAATAGAGTAAGACAAGTTATTTTGAAGTACCTATTTGAATAACAAAGGACTAAATAAAATAAATATGTGCATTAGCTTACAAATAGACTCTATATCTCATTAAGCATAGAGCAGTCTAACATGTATAGAAACGGATGATGATTATTTTGGTTAGAATATATGTGTGTGTGTGTGTGTGTATATACACACACACACACGTATATATATCTCAAGATGTAGTAATGTAGTAGCTGCTTGTGTCCATGTAATTATCTCCCTACACATTATATTATTATTTTATACATATACGTATATAATTATATATTATATATAATACATATTAACAGTGTAGTCACTGCTTGCGTCCATGTAATAAGGTCCTTATACTTGAGTCTTTACTAAATGATGAAATGTACTTGCCATGATTGTCCTCCTTTAGCATCTAAATTAATTCTGCCACATTTGAAAGATATCAGTATAGCATATCGATATATAGTGGTATCATAAAATATATTGAAGTACAGCTCTGAAGTGCAAGAAAATGGAGCTATGCTGCTTTGTTTATAACTGATTAGTCCTCCTTCAAAAGTTATCAACAATGGAAGAGCAGTTTCATTCAGTGTAGTTCATCATCATCAATGTAATTAGGTTTAAAGCCCTTTAAGTAACATAATCTTCCTAGGTAAAAATGATAAGTTTCTCAGAGTTTCATCCACACCACTGTCCACAGCTCCTCTCTATGGAGCTTGATGGTCTCTTGATGATAAGATAAATAAGGACTCATACTGCCTTATGATTTGGGGAAGGTTTCTTTGGATCTACATGGCTCTATGTGGTTCTACGTGGTCTTTCTTTTGAATCCTCTGTTTTTCTGGTGTTGACCAGTCTAAGGGCGCTCAAAGTTATTAGTGGGTATTAACCATGATCTGGTTCACTTAGCTTGGTTGAAACCCAGTACAGTAATTCTTCCTGGTGATTTAACCAGTTTAACAGCTCTTAGCTTTGGGCTGTTGTCCTTCTGAGATTGGCTCTATTGTCCAGGCCCAGGTGGCTCACTGTGTTCCCTTTGCTGAGTGCTACCTCTGTGTCTCCATGTTTTATACTCCAGAATACCACTCAGTGGGACTTTCAACTGTTTGGGGGATCCATACACAACACAGTAAGTAGTCAGGAAAGCTAAACCTCAAGGCCTCTCTGTCTCAAGCTGTACTGCAGATTTACTTTGATGTGACTGAAACCTTGGTTGGACAGGACATTGTATGTTATCAAAATTAGAAAACCAATTAGTTAATTTGATAGACTTGAAGATTATCATTTAACATTAGATGTCATTGCACACCATCCAAAGAAAGAGTGAGAAAAACCAAGGTAGGGGAGAAATAAAATGGAAAACAAACAAACAAAACAAAACAAAAAACCTATTAGCAACAGAGAATTAAAGGAATATCGTATTTAAAATGGTGTTTACTTTTCAATTGACAATGAAAGAATTTAGACAGCCTAATGCCCTGAGAAAAAAAATTAGTAGCTCATAATATTAATCTATTTAACTGAACTTATAGTAATAATTGAAAATACATGACTATATTACTCTTCTGTCTCTAGGTCTATTTTAAGATAGAGTAAAAATCTCTTGGTCCATTTGCTATATTTTACTAATGTAGGAATTTAAAATTTCACACAAAGTAGTTTCTCTGGATGTATCCACGCATTCTAAAAGGATGGTTTAACATAGTGTGTTCCTTTACAATTGTTGATATATACCAAACTTACTGTAAATAAACAAATAACAAAGTGTACTTTAAAGTAGTAAAATAATGTTCTCAAAATGTGGATGTGCTTTTTATTAAATATCTACTACATTATAGTCTCTACTAATAATTGATGATATGTATATATCATAAGTATACATGTAAAATATATTTTAGTTTAGCCATTTATGCCATTAGTTGAATGGAAGAAATGAGATATTGAGGATTAGAAATACTTATTAATCAAGTTATTTTCATCATCAAATTAATAACTAAGTACATAATGTGATTTGAGGGGAAACTTTAGAACTCTCATCTAGCAAATAGTTTTTATTCTAATTTTCATAGTTCATGAATTCTATTGATAAGATTTCAGGTTCCATTTTAAAAGTAGGTATCACAAGAAGAGTGAAGTAAAAAACCTTTATAATTCATTGTACTGTTCATTGTGTGTCAATATGTTATACATATTTAATAAACATTGTATTAATACATATTAATATATGTATTTAAAATATGTTTTCCAACCATGAGCCCACTGAGACTGTGAGATTGAGGTAAACAGAGGGAAAAAAAGAACTGATATAAATGGTATTTTTTACATGATACCCTGGATAATCAGGAAAGAAAATAAGAGTTCCACATCAAGATAATTATTTAAGTTACTTGGAAATTTTTCTAGAACACAATATAAACATTCCAACTTAGTTTTGCATAGGTTTTCATTGTTGTTTGGTGATTATTGTTTTATAAAATATTCAGAAAGTTTTAATATGAAGGAAGAATAATCAGTAACTGACAAACATAAGATTAATCCTCCCACAAAAACACAAGAACAAATCATTATCACAAAGGCTAAGAAAAATGAATATCTGGCATCATATATAAGTGAGAATTAGATGATTTGGTACTAACACCCTCCTTGGATTCTGGCTCAGGGTTGAAAATGTCAGCAGGGGTTTATCCATTTGGCCTGGGTTGCTTGCTGTGCTTAAATTCCTTCTCTCAGTAGGACTCTTTTAACATTCACTATACTAATTCAAATTCTTTACATTCTAAAACAATGGGAATAATGACATGCTAGGCTAGTCTACTGGATATTACTGCACATGTTCTACGCGTATTTCTCTTAAGAAACTAGGGTAACAAAAAGTAAATTAAATAACATGGCTTTTCCAACTAGGTAGTTATATTATCCTTTAAATAAAAGATTCAAAAAGTTTATAATATCTACTTATTTTTGGTTAGAAAAAATAGTATTCATATGACCATCTTTTGATTCATTGGCTACTCTTATCAAAGTCAAATATTATTTATAATAATCCATGGCTAATTATGCCAACAATAGATTATATTAAATGGTTACAGTTAAAATTCATTTTAAATAGTTTCATATTTCTATTATTAAACAGAAATCCTTGTTAAATAAGGGAATGAAGGAAGTAAACAGAGCAAAAGTAGTACAATTAGCACATGATTTATGTTATAAAGTTTGTCAGATTATAGCATCCTTCCATTATTTATAAAGAGTTGTTACACAGCTGGGGAAATCAAGCAGTCATAAATTTCAGGAACAATGCTTCCATGAAAGCCATGTCTTGTATCTTGTATATTTCCTATGTTTGCATAATCATAGCATATCATACTGAAATTATAACTGCAATAATAGATTGGAAGGTAACTGCTTTAATTCATTTCTTCATGCATTCAATCATTCATTCCAGTTATGATAGCAACCAATTCTTAGAAGCTTAACAATACTGCTCCAAGAATGAAAGTAGGAATTAATGCAGAACATATAGACATTGCAGGGATATAAATTTCCATTAAAGATAGATGGTTTATGTATCTTTTCATTTTAAAGCTCTGTCATATTTACCGTTAATTTTGAAGACCCCAAGACTCCACCTAGCCATGATTCATTAACCCAGTTTTATATCTAGTCTAATAAATCACCTTAAGTTCAAGTAGGGCCTTGAATAATATGTTTTATTATGGAACTCTATATAAATCATGTTCTGAGTGGAGGGCTTTTATCCTTGTTAACCAAAAGAGGCAAACTGAGCTCAGTTTATTTTCAAAAGGGTAACCCTGAATTTCTTTCTTCCAGTTACAAACCTATTCCTTTTTGGGTATGTTTTAAAAAATAACTTCACTTTCTTTCTAATTAAAAGCTAAGAATGCATTCCTCCAATAGCTGATTTGGAAATAATTTTTAAAATAGTCCCCTATTAAACATTGTCTTCAGTTATTTCAACAAATCCAGGAAAGGAAATCTGAACAATTTTATTTTTTAAGCATTATCATATTCTATACAAACCGTGGATCTATATCCAGGCTGTTGTATATTGTGTTAATTTCTGATGATAAACACATGCTGAAAAACATTTAAGCGTATAGAAACTCATATAGAAAAACATGATATCAATCTAATTTAACACCCAGCACACAGGGAAATTACATGACAAGCAACAATATGCTGTAAAATATACTCAGAAATGTGTATGTGTGTGTGTAAATCATACATTTAAAAATAAAATAATAGTTTAACACCTGCCTTATACAATCAGATCTAATCTATTTATGCCTTGAATATCTGTTTACATGAGTCACCACAAGGAACCTAGGGTGTTCAAGTCATTTCCTGCACCATATCCTATAACTCCATGTAGCTCTGTACATATACTTTCCATCCCATGTTCCATTCCCCTCTAGCTGTTGAAACCTTCCCAATATTATCTCTAAAAATTATCATAGTTTACAGTTATATCATTTTACATTTTCAATGCTTCCTCCCTTTTTATTCTAAATGAAACCAGGATTTCCCTTAAAATGTTGCATCCCTTGCCGATGTTTCAAGTGGTAACTAATTTATCCCAACTGGACCTCTTCTTAAAATATCCAGATCATTCTCTCTCCTTTTCTCTAAAAACACACAACATTGAATATCATTAGAATTTACTACTAGGCAACACCCACTCTAATTCCTTAAAAAATTTAGCTTTTGGCTCAGCATCGCTATTTCCAAGAATTAGTCCTATTATAATTATTGATGAATTTAATAATCACTTAATTCATCTTTGCAATACCAGGGCATCCTACCCCTTAATCTCTTTTCCATGAATATTGTCTTCCACTTAATCACAATCACTGATCCTCCATTGCCATACTCCTTCGTTCTTGTTATTTCCTAACAGAGTAACTCTTCCATAATCATAATTTCGAGCACCCATTTACTAATGTCACTTTATTTCAATCCTACTTCTACTCTAAATAATTGTGACTTCACTAAAACCTAAAATTTTACATTTTTTTAGTTTATCTCATGCTCCTTGTATTAGTTTGCTAAGGATGCCACAAAAAGGTATCACATACCAGTAGCTTAAAACAAAAAATTATTTTCTCACAGTTCTGAAGTCTAGAAGTACAAGGTCAAGGTGTTGGCAGGGTTGGTTCCTTCTAAGAGTTGTGAGGAAAGGATCTATTCTAGACCTATCTTTGGTTTGTAGATGGCCATATTTTGCCTGTGTCTTCACATTATTTTCCCTCTGTGTCTGTGTCCAAATTTCCTCTTCTTATAAGGATACCAGTCATATTTGATTAGAGCCCACCCCAATAACTCACTTTAATTACTTCTGTAAAGACACTATCTATGGTCACATTCTGAGGTACTTGGGCTTTAGACTTCAACCTACGAATTTTGGTGGGGGGCACAATTCAGTCCATAACACCCCTAATTACCTCACTTCCTTCCTATTTTAGATTCTAATAGGTCTTAATTAAAACTATTTCTTTGTCTCCTATCCTTTGCTCTTTTCCCTTTTCTCATACAAACCTGCCCAAGTTTAATGCTTGTTAAAGGCACTCTTGACCTACTCTGTACCAACAAAATAAAAACAAAGGAATGGAGAAAAACACACGAGCATGCTGACCAGTCTCACTTTAAAAATATGGACCACCTGTGGAGGAAAGGGAACCCTAGTACACTGTCTGTGAGAATGTTAATTGGTACAGCCACTATGGAATACAGTATGGAGATTCCTCCAAAACCTAAAAATAGAACTGCCATACGATCCAGGAGTTCTACTCCTGGGTATATATCCAAAGAAAGGAAAACACTAACTTGAAAAGATCATGCATCCCAATGCTTATTTCAGCATTATTTATAATAGCCAAGGTATGGAAGCAACCTAAGTGCCCATCAAGAGATGAATGGAAAGAGATGATAAAGAAGATGTGTATTAATCAGCCATAGAAAGAATGAAATTCTGCCATTTGCAACAACATGAATGGACCTAGAGGGTATAATGCTTGATAAAATAAGTCAGACAGAAAAAGACAAATACTGTATGTTACCACTTATATGCAGAATCTGAAAAATAAAAAAAAAATGAATATAACAAAATAGAAGCAGACACAGTTACAGAGAACAAACTAGTGGTTAACAGAGGGGAGAGAGAGAAATAACAGGTAAGATGGGGTAGGGGATAAAGAGGTACAAACTACTATGTATAAAATAAATAAGCTACAGGAAATATGGCCATTATTGTATAATAAATTTAAATGAAATATTATCTATAAAGATATCGAATCACCATGTTGTACCCTTAAAACTAATGTAATATTGTAAATCAACTATACCTCAATAAAAAAGTTAAAAAAAAATGGACCACCCACCTCTAGATGACCCTTCTGTGTCATATATTGATACATATAACACCTACCACACTTCCTTAGGTCAGTGATTCTCATACTTGTCTGTGCATTGTGATACAGAGACACACTCCAGATCAGTTAAATCAGAATTGTATAATTGCACAATTCTGTTTTTTTTTAATTTCATAGATAATTTCAGTGTGCAGTCAGGTTTGAGAACCACCAATCTAGGCCATTCACTAACCATACTCCTAGTTTGATTAATATTTCATATCTTCCCTATTCTCTTCAATTTTCAATACCTCCACTCCCTTCTTCATAAATAGAAACAATCATTAGGGAAATTCCACCACCACTCCCCATGTTAACCCACTTATCTGATCTGACCCTTTAACATTGCCTTCCTTTCTAGGGATACTATTGGTGTTTTTCCTCAAGCCATCTCTTCCATATATATTCCATATTCATCCCACTGACTCCCTTCAGCAAATTTTGGCTCTAGAAATTCTCTTGTCTCTTCCTGCATTATCAGTTTTATATCTCTTCAGAATCATTCCTATCAGCATACAAACAATGTAATTTCTCCCTTCTCAAGATAAAGGGAAAAAAAAGAAAAAAAATTACTCTTGAGTATACATCCCTCTCCACATCCTTACAGTTCTCTTTAACTTTTCTTTGTTCTAGCCATGCTGGCCTCATTGTTTCTTAAACATGCCAAGCACCTTCTCATCTCAGAAAATTTCCATGTGCTATTTACTGTACTTGGGGTGCTCTTTCCACAGATGTCCTCATGGCATGCTTTACAACTCTTTCAGGTGTCTCTCAAATAGCCAACCACACTCCTTTTTTCCTAGCTTGGATTATCTTTCTCTGTAACAGTTGTTACCATGAAACATAATATATATTTCTTATGTATTTTGCATGAGCCCCTGATTTGGAAAGTATGATCGATGAGTGTGGGGATTTTTCTAAGTTTTATTTACATTTGGATCCTCAGCAACTACCACTTCCCCTGCTAACACTTTTGTCTATGCCACCATCACATTTTGTAATAGGTTCTAATCACTCCCCTTGTTTTTATGATTTCCTCCTTTTCATCCAGTTCACCACATGACATCCATAAAGATGTCTTTAAATTATGTTATATTGTATTACATCTCTGTTAAGTAACTATCCAATGTCTTCCAGGCCACTCAGAGTGAAGTCCACAGTCTCTACAGTATTCTCATCTTTTTTTTTTTTTTTTAATCATAGTCTTTGGGTTTTTGAAACTCTGTTTTGAGGTCTTGTTTTATTAATTCATGGCATTCTGTTTAGTCATAACTTCATTTGCTCTGTAAAATTTTTCTAAGGATGTTCTTTCATTTCTTTCTATTCTTTTATTTTTCTTTTCTCATTTTTCTTGTAGCATCTTTGTGCAACTCCTAGACAGGTTTCTTTTTTATCATTATTTACCCTGAAATGGTGTTCATTTAATTTGACCACCTATTTCCAGAAATATTTTATGACATGGAGGTCCAGACCGTGATCCAGACTTATAGGAATCCTTAGTACAGAGTTTTATATGTCAGTGAATTATTTTAGCAGTGAAAATAAGAGTGGAATAGATCCTGCAGGCAGCATCTCTGCTCCTTTTTCCTTCTCATAGTGCGTCATTTACCCTGGAGCATTGCTTTTTGCAATATTTGTCTGTGCTCTGCAGCTTTTAGTGTTATTTGTGAGAGCCATCATATACATCATATAAACTTTCCCCCAGTTGACATCACCTTCTCTTAACGTCATTCAGTCTCAGGTATTTCCTATTTTAATTAAAAGTAGAGCTTGCATCCTGTTTTACATTCTCCCTGATATATTTGCATGTTTTCTAAGAGGAGAAAGAGGAAACCATCATCCTTACTAAATCATTTAATATATGAAATTGCAAAACATACATTTAAATGGTTTCTTAATGTAGAAAATTTTTTTGTAGAAAAATTGATTATTATAAATTTCAGTTAAAGTTTCCTGATGCCTTGTATTACCAACAATTGTACATTTAATAAAGTATTTAAGAAGTATTTCCTATTTTCTTTGTATAAAAGGCTTATTATTTTTGTGTTTCTAAATATATCATTGAAATCGCATTTTACATATGCTCTGAAGCTATTCAGGTATAAGGGCGTAGAGCTTTTAAATCTGAAGGCCAGAATTTGCCTCTCTTTCCAAGAGGAGACTGAGATCTGCACTAGTTTTAGGATATTTCATATAAAGGATATGCCAGAATTTCTTTAATATGGCTAATGAATATCATATTGTATTAGACATCAATTCATTCAAATCCATGCCTAGAGCATTAGTGAAACTTGGAGAAGCAAATTAATGACCTGGATACCAAAATTAATTAATGATATAGCCACAGATTTTTACATCACTTGGAATATTGAAAAGTAATTCACCAAAGTTTTTCATATATAATATTAGAAAGTTTAATAATTAATAAGCCCTAACTACTACAAGTACATTCATACCTCATATTAAAACATGATTTTCCTCATAATATGATATAAATATTTTATTCTTATTGAATACCATAAGCATTTAAAAATCATTTTATAGTGCTTTAGGCAATAATTTTTTAACCACAGAATGGGAGTGATTTGTTATATGCACATGTGATTATGACTTTCCTTCTCAGAAATTTCATGGAATATGAAATTTATTTATATCTTGGAATTTTACATTGCACATTAAATTGTTTAAATGCATTTGGGAGTTACTTAATGTGTTTGTTTTTTATAAGTCAAAATCTGTTAGTTATATGAGGTAGTAATTAGTGGTATAATGCAAGTAAGCCAGGGGGGAATAGACAAGAGCTTGAGCCGAAACTCATATGTCTGGACCTATATGGTTAAAAGAGGAGTAAGCCTATTCAACATTCTTTTGAAAGGGGACTTATTTATTTTTCCTAAATGGTAAAATGATAAGAGACAAACTTAACATAGTAAATAAACATTTTTGGTGTTAGGAAGAAGATTAACTTTGAGCACATCAACATTTTCATCTCTAATTTATCTCCAGGAACAACTACAAAAGTAGTCAAACCCATATCTAATTAAAGGCAGGTTGAGATGGGCAGGTGTGTATTTAAAACTAAACACATTTAAGTCTTCAAGATATAAAATTCCTGTTTTTCTATCTCTTATATAATTTGTGGCACAAAAATATGCAAGGTACAGTTAAGATTATATTTTTGGCTTTTTTTTGGTACTTTTTGGGAACAAGTTTATGGAGAATAAAATCTATGGTGCCTAAAAAAGGAAGATGATACATAGGGGAACAATGGAAGCACTCAATGAAAGAGAAAATAACACCCAGCTGAAGTAGCACCCTCCTGAGAGTGAAAGAGGGCATACAACAGCACTGATATTGTTGATTGGAGATGATTGAAGTCTGTTGGCCTATACCTCTCTATATTCACCTCTATATGAAGAATAAGAAAGTGTAAATAAAGCTGAATGAGGAAGACTACCTTTTCTTTGGAGAGCTCTTTCATGCTACTGGCAATAATTGCCTCTTTGTCTCTAAATGCAGTTGTGTTTTTCTGGGCTGGAGGTTACTGCAAATCTTGCTAATCAACTACTCGTTGGTCTAAGAGTTCCCTAACTCTCATAAGGAAAATTTTATTTCTTAAAACTCAGTACCTACTGAAGCATATTAAATTATTAAACTCCAATCTAAAAGAAAAAATGCTCTAGAGAGACAAATAGACAAATACTTCATAAGAATATAATGCTAGTGTTGTAATTTTAACAAATAACTAAATTCATTTTTATAGGAAATGGAAGAAAACAAATGAAAATGAAGACATTTCACAAATGATATTAATACCTAAATTGGTCTTAAATTTTGAGAAAAAGTTTTATAACAACTATTAGAATGTTGTAGTTATTGATATATTTGGACTTTGTGGATCCCACTTAGGAAGTATAAATTTACTAACTAATAAAGATGAGGGAGATCAGCATTCTTATATGAACTTTTGTTGCTTTAAACCTAAGTATGTTACAACATTTGCATTTCATGCTGTGAATATAATTTAATTTAATCTCTCCAGCCATATAGGTCTTAGCCTACATGTTAAAAGATGTAATATTCACCATGATTCCATTTGCTACAACTCTCCTTACTGAACTCTTTATTTTGATTATTTATTTATGTGAGCAGATATTAAGCCTACTAATACTCTTGGTTTGTTAAATTAATTCAAGAGATTAGAGAAATAGAAGAGGTATTATAGGCTCATAGCTAAATGCACAATAGTGCACATTTTATCTTTGTAGTGCAAAAGTAAGTTTTATCATCATGTACTAATATTAAAGGTTTTGCCACTAAATGTTTTTGATTTGTGAAGGCACAGCCCACTTTTTACACAATAGGGATTATAATGAAAACTCTCAGAATGGCATCTCTTTTCTTCTATAGCTATAGGGAAAGACGCACATGCAGGTCATCATCATATCATAAGCAACCAAGGGAACAAATTCTAAAACTGAAAAAAATTAAATAAAACCAGTTTTTTTCCATGAAATTGCTCTGCTAGGAACTCAAGGAACATTTTGAATTTAAAGCAAAAGTAGTGTCCATATTTTTCAATGTTAAAGGTCAACTCATAACCCAGAGCAAGCAGAAGAAAGAAATAATAAAGACCAGAGTAGAAATTAATGAAATTGAAAACAGAAAAAATAGTAGAGGAAAATCAAGAAAATCAAATGCTGTTTCAGTTCTTGGAAGAATCAATAAAACAGGTAAACCTCAAGCCAGTCTAACCAAGAATAAAAAAGAGAAAATTCAAGTTGTCAATATCAGAAAGAAAAGAAAGAATAGTGTCACAGTCTTTACAGATACTAAAAAGATATGGGACTTCACTGGTGGCACAGTGGTTAAGAATCTGCCTGCCAGTGCAGGGGACACGGGTTCGATCCCTGCTCCGGGAAGATCCCACGTGCCGCAGAGCAACTAAGCCCCGTGCACCACAACTACTGAGCCTGTGCTCTACAGCCTGAGAGCCACAAGTACTGAAGCCCGCACCTATAGCCCATGCTCTGCAACAAGAGAAGCCACTGCAATGAGAAGCCCACGCACCACAACTAGAGAAAGCCTGCGTGCAGCAACGAAGGCCCAACGCAGCCAAAGATAAATAAATAAATTTGTATAAAAAAAGATATTAGGGGGCTTCCCTGGTGGCGCAGTGGTTGAGAATCTGCCTGCCAATGCAGGGGACACGGGTTCGAGCCCTGGTCTGGGAAGATCCCACATGCTGCGGAGCAACTAGGCCCGTGAGCCACAATTACTGAGCCTGCGCGTCTGAAGCCTGTGCTCCGCAACAAGAGAGGCCGTGATAGTGAGAGGCCCGCGCACCGTGATGAAGAGTGGTCCCCACTTGCCGCACTAGAGAAAGCCCTCGCACAGAAACGAAGACCCAACACAGCCATAAATAAATAAATAATTTTTTAAAAAGATATTAAAAGGATAATAAGGGAATAAAACAAACAATTTTATGCACATAAGTTCGAAACCTTGGAATTGACAAATTTTTCTAAAGACAAAATCTTGCAAAATAAATAACCCAAATAGCCCTATACTTATAAAAGAAATTGAATTTCTATTTAAAAGCTTTGCAAAAAAAGTAAATCCCGGACCCAGGTGATTTTACTAGTGAGTATAAAGAAGAAATAATATCAATTCTACACAGTTTCTTCCAGAAAACAGAACAGAGGGAAACATTTGCCAAATTATTCCTGAGCTCAGCTTATTATAAAATGAAAACCAGACAAAGATATTACAAGAAAAGAAAACCTAAACCAATATAATTTATAAACATAGATAAAAATTTTTTTCAACAAATTATTAGCAAATTGAATCCAGCAATATATAAAAAGAATAATACATCAAGACAAAGTAGAGACTTGCCTCAAGAGTGAAAGACTTTCACTGTTTGGAAATCAACTAATAAATTTCACCCTAATAGTAGACTAAACAAGAAAAAAAATGTTGATCAACAGAATGATTTGGAAAAAGCATTTGACAAAATTTAATGTTCATTCATGATAAAAACTCTCAGCAAAATAAGAATACAAGTGAACTTCCTTCACTTGATAGAGGGCCTCTATGAGAAACCATAGCACTAACATCATATTCAATGGTGAAAGACTGAAAGTGTTGCCCCTATGATTGGAATATAGGCAAAGATTTTCTTCTCTTACCCCTTCACCATACTTGAATTCGTAGACAGTGCATAAGGGATAGATGGAAAACAGACTGTATACTAGGAACTGAATATTTATGTCCCCCCCACCAATTCACGTGTTGAAACCCTAACCCCCAAAGTGATATATTATTAGGAAGTGGGGCTTTGGGGTGATTAGGTCATGAGAGTGGAGTCCTCATAAATGGGATTAGTGCTCCCACAGATATCCCTCACCCCTCCCACCATGTGAGGATACAGTGGGAAGTCATCAGTTTGCAACCTGGAAGAGGACCTTCACCACAATTGGACTTACCCTGATCTCACACTTACAGCCTTCAGAATTTTGAGAAGTAAATTTCTGTCGTGAATAAGCCATTCAATCTATGGTATTTTTGTTATAGCAAAACAAATGGACAGAAGCACTAGATAAGACAAAATAAAATTGTTTCTATTTGCATATGGCATAAATGACTGTATAAAAATACTAAAAAAGAAAGAAGACCTATCAATACACTATATGAACTAATAAAATAGTTTAGAAGTATCACAGGAGACAAAGTCAACCTACAGTTATCACTTCATTTTTTAAATTGTGAAAAAACACATGAGGTCTAACCTGTTAAATTTTCAAGTGTAGAGTACAGTGTTGTACAGTAGTTCTCTAGAGCTTTTTCAACATGCATGACGGCAACTTTTTACACACTGAACAGCAACTGCCCATCTCCCACTCCCCTCAGGCCCTGGCAAGCACCATTCCACTTTCTGCTTCAATGAGTTTGACTACTTTACAAACTTCATGTAAGTGGAATCATGCAGTTTTTGTCCTTCTGTGGCTGACTTATTTCACTTAGCATAATTTCCTCAAGGTTCATTCATGATGTAGTATATAACACGATTACCTTAATTTTTTATGACAATAATTGTGTGTGTATATGCCACATTTTCTTCATTCATCATCAAAGAACATTTAGGTTGTTTCCACTTCCTGGGTACTGTGATTAACGCTGTAATGAACATGAAATTGCAAATATCTCCTTGAGATCCTGTTTTCCATTCTTTTGGATAAATACCCAGAAGAATGATTGCTGGATAATATGGTAGTTCTAATTTTAATTTTTTGAAGAATCTCCACCAACAGTGCACAGGGGTTCCAATTTCTTCACATCCTCATCAACACTTGTTAATGTCTTTAGTTAATAGTATTGTTCCAAGGTTAATTGCTTAGTTTTGACAGGTGTTAACACAGGGATAGCTGTGAAGGACATTCAGAAACTCTCTGTAATATTCTTGTGCAACCCTTTATTAAGTCAAAAATTATCTTAAAAATAACTGCCAAATTAAAGCTGCTGACTTTCAAGAATAAAACAAATATACTCCAAACACTTTTGCTCTATGCTTTCTAGATTACATTATTTAAAATTTACTTTTCAAAGAGATCCTTAATACTGTTTTTATGAAATCTAGCAGTTAATATGAGTAGAAATTTTTTTAAAAAAATTTTAATGATTGTATTGTATTTTTAGAGCATTTCAGAAGGGTAGCTGATCTCTTCAGGAAGAGACAAGAACTGAGCCATTGGTGAAACACTATTTTTTTTCTTCCAGTTCCTCTCTAGTTTCCTTATAAGTCTGTATAAGCTAACATAATCCTACAGGATACAGGAAAATAGATACTGGCTTTAATAACTGAGGCCAAAAGGAAGACAGGTGACCCATAGCCAACTGCAATTGGGTCATAGTGATTTTTCTGTCATATCATTTATAAGACATTTAATTTCCTGATCAAGCTTATAATGCCACTCAGCTCAGCTTATGGCATGCATGGCAGCCTTCCTGCACACCATACTAGAAGCCTCACATTAGGTTCTCACAAACAATAACATGGATTGTTGAAAAATAAGACTTACTTGACATTTTTCCTGTAGTGTCATTAGTTTTCAATTTAATTGTAGTGTTTTTATCTAATCTAAGTGTGACACCTATGAAATAACACAGGTATCATCAGGATGATCGGGAGAGTTAGGTTCTTTCAGCCAGAACAGTTTATTCTTACACGGCAGCTTCCTTTGTCACCCTGGCATTTTCAATTGCAGGAGTTTGGCTGTGAGAGACGAAAGTTTGAATCTGATCTGGCTCTGCCTCTCTTAATAATGTACTTGAAAGTGACATGAAACTTTTCAAGTTTTTAGAAATAACCATTAAAAAAAACAGTAGAATAGCTTTTATCCTTCACTGAATGTTTTAAACCTGTTCCCTGTTGGGGGAAAAAGGCAGGTTTTAAGAAAAAAAAATAATAATCCCTGCATTGTTGAAAATGCATCAGTCTCCCAGGGCTTCATTGTCAGTTTCCACCATTGTGTATTGAAAGACAGTCCTGTCAGAGGCTTGTGGTTATCTGGTTCAGGTGATGCAATTGAAAATGCCATTTTGATGAAGAATAGACAGATACAATCTCTTCCAATTTGAAGGAAACCAAGCAAAGGCATCAAGGGGCTTTATCAATGTTACTTAATTATAAGCTGGGACAAATGATTAGTGTTGTGAATATAATGTTATTATATTGCTTTTCTCAAAACAAAGTTATATTAATCAAGTCATCTTACAGAGGAATGCTTAACTGGAATTAAATTTATGAGATTGTTTTCCTTTTCTCTCATGAAGAAGGTGCCAAAATATACTCTAAATATAGTTATTTAGAAGGTTGAAATATGTTGTAGATTATCAGAATACTATTCTCCAATGCATTTAGCCTAGCCTACCTTTGTGTGGTATCTTACTACTCTGATTCTGGCCTTGGTCACATTGCTTCTTTTGACCAATAGAGCAATAGCTAACGTGTTGCAAGCAGGAAGGTGAAAAATGTTTGCATAATGAAAACCCTTCAATTGCCACCATATAACGAAGCCCAAGCTTGTATGTGTAATGAAAGACAGACACAGATGGCTCATTTTTTCTGATCATCCTGTCTAATGGCCAGCCTATGATGAAAAGCATAGATGAGTGGAATGATACAGACACACGAGTGACCCCAGTCAAAACAAGAAGTAGAGATGCCCAGCTTAGCCCAATACAAATTGTTTGAAGCCAATATATTTGGGGTGTTTTTAATGCTGCCAAATTTTAAAAGCTACAGTATAAAACACTTAGCAATCACCTGCAGTGTCTGTCTCAGAATGATTCATCAACCTGAGGCATGCAGAAAGATAAATATAGGGTGAATGGCACATTGCATTGGAAATAGAATATGTAACCAGACCCTTTGTGCCTGAATTATACAAAAGCGAAGTAGTCAGAGTCCTGGGAACAATGTCCAGGAAAGCAAAATGGTCACGTTTATTGGCTTGTGTGGTAGTGGGCTACTGATGCATTCCATGGATTATGAGGCAAGCTGGTGCAATGAGGTTTGATTTACAAGTCACCTGTACTATTTTAGATCAATCTCCAATAATTTTAATATGTAACAGCATAAAACAATAACGTTTATTGTTAAAAACAGATCTCATTTGGATCTTGATTAGAACAAACTGGTTGTAAATACACATTTTTAGTCAATCAGAAAAAAATTGAAATAAAATAGTCAGTAGTGATATTTATTTTTATTAAATGTGATACCAGTATTATAGAATTACTAAATGTCATTACCTACAAAAGATGTCTAGTGAGGCATTTAATAGTTAAATGATTTGATGTCTTGGGTTTACTTTAAAACACTCTAACCACCTGCCTCCTACAAAAAGGGGGAGATCAATGAAATAAGCATGGCAGACTCTTGATGATTGTTAAAACAGAGTTATGGGTACACAAGTTCTCATTATGCCATTCTCTGTACTTTTGTATGTGTTTTTAAAATGTTCACATTTCAAAAAGTAAAAATAGTAAAGTAAAACATTATGATTCTCTCTAATTCTTTTTCAAAATCCATGGCATTATCAACCTGATGAAACTTTTGTTTTCTCTTCACTTAGAGGTGGAAAACAGATTCTGACATGTCTTTGAACATTACAAGCCCCTAGCATTCTTGAGATATTTTGAAGACTTTGTAGCCCTAGAGGGATATATTTCCTGTTAATGGGGCAGGTGGAAGCTCAAGCAATTAACTAGGGGAAAAACGATGCTACAATATTTTTACTTGATATGTTTAGCAGTTCAGGCTGGTTATATTTCATTGTAAACGTTTTTCTCTCTGAAAGAATCCCTCTAAAATTACTTGATGTCATTTTACAATACTAAATCAGAATTGATATTTTGCTGTATTATTCTACAGCCCTACATCACAGAGTTCAACTAATATCTTTACATGACAAGAATGTAATGGAGTGTGAAAGAGAAACTGGTAAACTGAAAACAATTTCGATGAGAAAAATATAAAAAAAGCAAAAAAAAATTTTAATGAAGTGTTATCAGTTAGTCCTTATTCAGCTACTACTAGGAATAAGTACATACTATATGGCACAAATAGTTGGATTCCAAAAATTTGAGAATGTATAAAATAGGTAAAACCCCAGATATCATATTTATGGTTTATCATGCAACACAGACATTAAACCAATAAACATGGGACATGGAAATGCAAAACAGAGAAACTAGGAGTTCTTATATATATATATATACACATATATATATATATATATATATATATATATATATATATACACATACATATATATATACACATATATATATAGTTCTTAATGAAATGAGATTTTATCAGAAAGGCTGATATATACAGATTGTAAAGGTCCTTGGAAACCATGTTGTGAAAATTGGGAATTCAATAATGAATCTTAAAGGGACTATTTTTATGTTTTTAAATTATGCTTTAGCTGTAGCTTATAAGTGATAAACATAAAATATGCCATAATGATAGATGTAATAGTAAGATGAGCCTTTTAATAAAAGTAGGGATATAGTGTAAACATGTTATAAATGTATATAATTTTAATATTAAAGATACATAATTAGATTTAACACGTTATAGAAACTTAAAACGTCACAGTCATAAGAATCCTAAAATGATATAAAAGATATGAGTTTTTGATCCATTCACATTAAATACAAATTTCCTAATTTTAGGGTTAATCATCTTTAATTCTTGCAATTATATCAAAAGTTTATAATATCTGATGTAATTTAATGATATTTCCAAATATTTATACAACTGTTGCTTCAAAAATATTGTATAATGCCTTTTACATATTTCATAATATAAATAATTATACATACTTTTGATTTACATAATTAGTGGTGAGCATAACAAAATCTAAAAGCTGGTAACAGAAAGTAAGTATAACTAGATTTCATTTGCAAAATTTCTTGTTTCAAAAATGTGTGACCAGCATCTTAGTTAATCTTCAAATTTCAGTTGAGAAACATATGAATATTTTGAAAATTTAGATTAACTCAATTTTATGATTTTCCAAATATCTTTAGAAACATTAAAAAATTACCTTTTAAAATGCAATAGTCTTTGTAAATTTTAAATAATAACATGGTGATTTTTTTTCCTTATAGAAAAATAAAAGCATAGAAAATTCTTATGCAGTATTCTAAAATCACATAAAGTAATAAACCTGTGTGTTAGCATCAGATCCCTCAGTGACAATTGCTTGCAGACACTTGTCCTTCTTGAGAGAACAGGTGGGGAATTCACTGCAAAAAAATACACAAAGAGAAATGTCTGTAATATAGGTAATTCAGTGTTAGCAGATAGGAGTTATGAAAACTCCAGTCATACCAGATGTTAAATTCAGCTACCAATCAGGACAAAGAAGGGATATATGACTCAAAATTTATGGCGAAGGGAAAACACTTCTGGAATGGCAGAGTAAGACCCTCTGAAAATCTGCTATTCCATAAAAGCAATAAGGAACATTTGCAAAAAAAATTGAAAATCATCGAACGTTCTTAACTCAAGAAATTAACCAAAGGTTTGCAAAAATCAGGTGATCATTTATTCAGGAAAAATGGCTGACCTCTTTAAGAATAGCAGAAATTGTGACATTTTACCTTGCCCTATTTCCTGTGAGATTGTCTTAACTTCCAGCATCCTCAAACCATGATATTGTGAAACCAGCCACTGGAAGGAGCAGATTGAATTTGAAGTTTCCCAAAAGGGCCATGCTCGGAGAATTTGTCTGTTTGACATGTCTGGAAACTTCCTGGAAAAGCTCCATTTACAGGACTTGTCTTTATTTGATCTGACTCAGAACACTCTCAGTGGGAGAAGTTCTATACCCGTGGTGTTGGTTAAAAACAATCAGAAGAATTATTTAACATTGTGAAATAATTGCTTGAGTCTGCGATACCAACTAGAGCAAAGAATAAGCTACCCAAACAGGTTAAAAGGAAGATCTGGAAATTATATGTTCATAGAGGGCTTTGAAAAACTCCAACATATTCCTGAATATCTATAAGACCACACATATGTGCAGAGATGTGAATATGGCAAAGAAGGTAAAGAGTAAGTCCTAATCTCTCACCTCTGGCTGATTATCTGCAAAAACAGGAAATGAAAGCTAAGACAGAGTTGTAAACAGCCATAGAATTAAGGCATGCTTCAAAATGTACACAGTACTTGTAAAAAGGTGGAAGACATTGATTCAAGGCATTTAAGGAAATGCAGTAGTAGAAGTTAATGCAGTAGTAATTTCAGTGGCCACACATGACACATAATTTAGACTTTACAGAATTACTACAGAAATTAATTAAAGAAAAAAATCCATTGGCAGTAGCAAAAACAACAACAGTAACAGCACAATAAAAACAGACAACAAATAGAGGAGAGAGGATCTGACTTCCAAAGTTGCTCATTATTTATTTTAAATGTCCAGTTTTCAACAGAAAATTATGAGACATGCGAAGAAATATAGGCATATGGCTCATACACAGGGTAAAAATGTATTCACAAAACTATCCCTGAGAAATTTCAGATGTTGTTGCACTTACTAAAGCAATACATTAAATCAATGTCATAAATATATAAAATTTAAAAAAATCTTTTCTAATGAATTAAAGGAAAGTATGAGAATGATATATCACCAACAAAAGAAATCCATAAAAAATTGAAAATATGAAAGTGATCAAACAGGAATTCTGGTTTGAACAATATAGTAACTGAAATGAAAAAAATCATTACATGGGCTGAAAAGATTGGAACTGGCAGAAGAAATAATCATCAAAGTTGAATATAGGTTACTGAAAATTATCCAGATTGAGGAACACAAAAAAAAAGAATGAAGAAAAACTAGCCGTCTCAGTGACCAATGGGGACACTGTCAAGCATACCAACATACACAGAGTGGGGGGTCCCAGAATACAGCTGAGAAACAGCAGAAATAATATTTGAATAAGTAATGGCTAAAAATAAGTCTGAAAACCTCCTAAAATTTTATTAACAACTAATTTACACATCCAGAAGTCAACAGACTCAAATTAGCAAAACTCAGTGACATCCACACCCATATACAGAATAGTCAAATTGTGGAAAGCCAAGGATATTTTTGAAAATATCAAGTGATAAATGACTCCGCATGTACACATGGTCCTATATAGATTAGCAATAGACTTCTCATCAAAAACTGTGTAGGCCAGAAGCTAATGAAATGACGTATTAAAAGCAGTGAAAGAAAAAAAAAAAAAAAAGACTATTAACCCAGCAGTCTATATCCAACAAAATTACCCTTTAGTAATGAAGGAGCAATTAAAGCATTCTTAGGAAACAAAAATGGAAGAATTCTTTACTGGTGGACCTGTCCCACAAGAAATATTAAGTTTGGCCCTCAGGCTGCAATGAAAGGACACCAAACAATAGCTAGAATACAAGTGAAGAATTAAGGACCACTGGGAAAGTCAACTACATGGATAAGTAAAAAGATTTTAAATTTATTTTTTAAACTCTTTTCTTCTTCCATCTGTTTGAAAAGACTGCTGCATAAAGCAATAATTATACAAATGTCTTGATGGGCTTATAGTATGTAAAGATGTAATTTGTATGATGAAATAATAACACACAAAATAAGAGTGGAAGGAGTTATACTGCAGCAAAATTTTTGTGGTATGCTACTGGAAATATGTATCAATATTAATCCAAAATAATTACAAAAATTAAGATTTTATAATTGGCAAGAAAATTTTTAAGAAAATAAGTCAAAAACATATGTTAAACGAAAAGAGGTAATTAAAATAGTGCACTAGAACATATTTATTTAACATGACAAAGGTAGTAATGAAGGAATAGAGGAATTTCTCTTTTCATTGTATAGAACTGCAACAGATTTCTGTATATTAATTTTGTATCCTGCAACTTTACCAAATTCATTGATGAGCTCTAGTAGTTTTCTGGTAGCATGTTTAGGATTTTCTATGAATGGTATTATGTCATCTGGAAACAGTGACATTTTTACTTCTTCCTTTGCAATTGGATTCCTTTTATTTGTTTTTCTTCTTTGATTTCTGTGGCTAGGGCTTCTTTTGTATGGAAACACAAAAGACCCTGAATAGCCAAAATAATCTTGATAAAGAAAAACAACTGGAGGAATCAGGCTCCCTGACTTCAGACTATACTACAAAGCTACAGTAATCAAAAGAGTATGCTACTGGCCCAAAAACAGACACATGGATCAATGGAACAGAATAGAAAGCCCAGAAATAAACCCACACACTTATGATCAATTAATCTATGACAAAGGAGGCAAGAATATACCATAGAGAAAGGACAGTCCCTTCGATAAGTGGTGCTGGGAAAACTGGACAGCTACTTGTAAAAGAATGAAATTAGAATATTCTCTAACACTTATACAAAAATAAACTCAAAATGGATTAAAGACCTAAATGCAAGACCAGATACCATAAAACTCCTAGAGGAAAACACAGGCAGTACATTCTTTGACATAAATCTCAGCAATATTTTTTAGATCCGTCTCCTAAAGCAAATGAAACAAAAGCAAAAATAAACAAATTAAACTTAAAAGCATTTTGCATAACAAAGGAAACCATTGGCAAAACAAAAACAACCTACTGAATGGGAGAAGATATTTGCAAATGATATGACCGATACGGGGTTACTAGCCAACATACATAAGCAGCTCATACAACTCAACATCAGAAAAAACTAAACAACCCAATTTAAAAATGGGCAGAAGAATTGAATAGACAATTTTCCAAAGAGGAAATGCAGATGGCCAACAGGCACATCAAAAGGTTCTCAACATCGCTAATCATCAGGGAAATGCAAATCAAAACCACAATGAGATATCACCTCACATCTGTCAGAATGGCTATCATCGAAAAGAACACAAATAACAAATGTTGACAAGGATGTGGGGAAAAGGAAACCCTCCTTCAGTACTGTTGGTGGGAATGTAAATTGGTGCAGCCACACTGAAAACACTATGGAGGTTTCTCAAAAAACCACAAATTGGACTACCATCTGACCCAGCAAAACAAATAATTGGAAAAGATGCATGAACCCCAATGTTCATAGCAGTATTATTTACAATCGCCAAGGTATGGAAGCAATCTAAGTGTCCATTAACAGACGAATGGATAAAGATTTGGTATACATATATACATGGGATATTACTCAGCCATAAAAAAGAATGAAATTTTGCCACCCATTTGCCACATGGATTGACTTGGAGGACATTATGCTAAGTGAAATAAGTCAGACAGAGCAAGACAAATACTGTATGATACCACTTACATGTGGAATCTAAAATATGCAACAAACTACTGAATAAAACAAAAAAGAAGCAGACTCACAGATATAGAGAACAAATTAGTGATTACCAGAGAGAAGGGAACAGGGGCAATATAGAAAATAAAAGAAAGATTTACCCAATTGATTTTTTTAAATGATCCAATTATATGCTATCTTTAAGAGATAACCTTCAGATTCAGAGATAATAGGTTGAAGGTAAAAAATACGGAAAAAATTACATCATGCTAATATGTATTGAAACAATGGCAGTAGTAATATTAGCTAAAAAGACTTAAAGACAAAAAATGTTATTAGCATTGAGGAAGGATATTTTATAATGATAGAAGACATCAAGAAGACATAGGAGTCAGAGACCTTCAAGATGGCGGAGGATTAAGATGTGGAGATCGCCTTCCTCCCCATAAATACATCAAAAATACATCTACATGTGGAAAAACTCCTACAGAACACCTACTGAACACTGGCAGAAGACCTCAGACTTCCCCAAAGGCAAGAAAATCCCCGCATACCTGGGTAGGACAAAAGAAAAAACAGAGACAAAAGAATAGGAACAGGACCCACACCTCTGGGAGGGAGCTCTGAAGGAAGAAAAGTTTCCACATACTAGGGATCCCCTTCACTGGTGGGAAGGTGGGGGCAGGGGGGAAGCTCTGGAGCCACGGAGGAGAGCACAGCAACAGGGGTGCAGAAGGCAAAGTGGAGAGATTCCCACACAAAGGATGAGTGCAGACCAACACTCACCAGCCTGAGAGGCTTGTCTGCTCACCCACTGGGGCGGGTGGGGGCTGGGAGCTGAGGCTCGGGCGTCGGAGGTCAGACCCCAGGGAGAGGACTGGGGTTGGCTGCATGAAGACAGCCTGAAGGGGGCTAGTGCGCCACAGATAGCTAGGAGGGAGTCCAAGAAAAAGTCTGGACCTGCCGGAGAGGCAAGAGACCTTTGTTTCGGTGTGCACGAGGAGAGGGGATTCCTTCTCAGTGTGCCCACAGAAGTCAGAGCACTGCCTAAGCGAGCTCCAGAGATGGGCGTGAGCCGCAGCTATCAACTCGGACCTCAGAGACTGGCATGAACTGCTAAGCCTGATGCCGCTGCCACCAAGAACCCTGGGTGCAAGCACAGGTCACTATCCACACACACCCTGGGAGTCTGTGCAACACACCACTACCAGGGTCCCGTGATCCAGGGACAATTTCCCCAGGAGAACACACAGCGTGCCTCAGGCTATTGCAACATCACGCTGGCCTCTGCCACCTCAGGCTCACCCCACATTCCAAGTATGACTACCGTACCCTTCCCTCCCCCCAGCCTGAGTGTGCAAGAGAGCCCTAATCTGTGGCTTCTTTAACCCCCTCATGTCAGGGTGGGGAACAGACCCCTAAGGGTGGCCTACACACAGAGGAGGGGCCAAAACCAACCTAAACCCCCGGATCTGTGCGAACAAAAAAGAGAAAGGGAAATTTCTCTGTGCAGCCTCAGGAGCAGCAGATTAAATCCCCACAATCAATATGATAAACCCTGCATCTGAAGAATACCTGAATAGACATCGAATGTTGCCAAAATTGATGCAGTGGACTTTGGGAGCAACTGTAGACATGGGCTTTCTGCATCTAATTTGTTTCTGGTTTTATGTTCATCTTAGTTTAATATTTAGTGCTTACTATCATTGGTGGATCTGTTTATTGGTTTGGATGCTCTCTGTTTTTTTTATATATATGTACTTTTTTCCTTTTTCTCTTTTTGTGAGTGTGTATGTGTATGTTTCTTTGTGTGATTTTGTCTGTATAGGTTTGCTTTCACCATTTGCCCTAGGGTTCTTTCTGTTCATTTTTTTGTTTTTGGTTTTTTGCTTTTGTTTTTGTTTTTGTTTTTTTCTCTTTTCGTTTTCTTCTCAGCTGTGTGGCTGGCAGGGTCTTGGTGCTCCGGCCGGGTGCCAGGCCTGAGCTTCAGAGATTGGAAGGCTGAGTCCAGGACATTGCACCAACAGAAACCTCCCAGCGCAAACTAATATCAATCGGTGAGAGCTCTCCCAGAGATCTCTGTCTCAACACTAATACCCAGCTCCACCCAACGGCCAGCAAGGTCCAGTGCTGGAGGTCCCATGCCAAACAAATAGCAAGACAGGAACACAACCCGACCCATTAGCAGAGAGGCTGCCTAAAGTCATACTAAGTTCTCAGACACTCCAAAACACACCACTGGACACAGCCCTGCCCACCAGAAAGACAAGATACAGCCCCATCCACAAGAACACAGGCACCAGTCCCCTACACTGGGGAGCCTACACAAGCCACTGAATCAACCTCACCCACTGGGAGCAGACACCAAAAATAATAGGAACTACGAACCTACAGTCTGTGAAAAGGAGACCCCCAAACACATTAAGTTAAACAAAATGAGAAAACAGAGAAATATGCAGCAGATGAAGGAGTAAGGTAAAAAACCCACCAGACCAAACAAATGAAGAGGAAATAGGCAGTCTACCTGAAAAAAATTTCAGAGTAATGATAGTAAACATAATCCAAAATCTTGGAAATAGAATGGAGAAAATACAAGAAATATTTAAAAAGACCTAGAAGAACTAAAGAGCAAACAAACAGTGATGACCAACAAAATAAATGAAATTAAAAATTCTCTAGAAGGAATCAATAGCAGATTAACTGAGGCAGAATGGATAAGTGACCTGGAAGATAAAATAGTGGAAATAACTGCCACA
This sequence comes from Balaenoptera acutorostrata, assembly GCF_949987535.1. Classification (NCBI taxonomy): domain Eukaryota; kingdom Metazoa; phylum Chordata; class Mammalia; order Artiodactyla; family Balaenopteridae; genus Balaenoptera; species Balaenoptera acutorostrata. The sequence continues at coordinate 19,483,591 of NC_080081.1, forward strand.
GAGCAGAATACAGAAAAAAGAATGAACAGAATTGAGGACAGTCTCAGAGACTTCTGGGATAACATTAAATGCACAACATTCGAATTATAGGGGTCCCAGAAGAAGAAGAGAAAAAGAAAGGGTCTGAGAAAATATTTGACAAGATTTAGTTGAAAACTTCCCTAACGTGTGAAAGGAAATAGTCAATCAAGTCCAGGAAGAACAGAGAGTCCCAAACAGGATAAATCCAAGGGGAAACACACCAAGACACATATTAATTAAACTATCAAAAATTAAATTCAAAGAAAAAATATTAAAAGCAGCAAGGCAAAAGCAACAAATAACATACAAGGGAAACCCCATAAGGTTGACAGCAGAACTTTCAGCAGAAACTCTGCAAGCCAGAAGGGAATGGCAGCACATATTTAAAGTGATGAAAGGGAAAAACATACAACCAAGATTACTCTACCCAGCAAGGATCTCATTCAGATTCGACGGAGAAATTAAAATCTTTACAGCCAAGCAAAAGCTAAGAGAATTCAGCACCACCAAACCAGCTTTACAACAAATGCTAAAGAAACTTCTCTAGTCAGGAAATACAAGAGAAGGAAAAGACCTACAATAACAAACCAAAACAATTAAGAAAACAGTAATAGGAACATACATATCAATAATTACCTTAAATGTAAATGAATTAACTGCTCCAAGAAAAAGAAACAGATGGCTGAATGGATACAAAAACAAGACCTATATATATGCTGTCTACAAGGGACCCATTTCAGACCTAGGGACACATACAGACTAAAAGTGAGGGGATGGAAAAAGATATTCCATGCAAATGGAAATCAAAAGAAAGCTGGAGTAGCAATACTCATATCAGACAAAGTAGATTTTAAAATAAAGAGTATTACAAGAGACAAAGAAGGACACTACATAATGATCAAAGGATCAATCCAAGAAGAACATATAGCAATTGTAAATATTATGCACCCAACATAGGACCACCTCAATACATAAGGCAAGTGCTAACAGCCATAAAAGGGGAAATTGACAGTTGGACAATCATAGTAGGGGACTTTAACACCCAACTTTCACCAACGGATAGATCATCAAAAATGAAAATAAATAAGGAAACACAAGCTTTAAATGATACATTAAACAAGATTGACGTAATTGATATTTATAGGACATTCCATCCAAAAACAGCAGAATAAACTTTCTTCTCAAGTGCTCATGGAACATTCTCCAGGATAGATCATATCTTGGGTCACAAATCAAGCCCTGGTAATTTAAGAAAATTGAAATTATATCAAGTATGTTTTCTGACTACAGCACTATGAGACTAGGTATCAATTACAGGGGAGAAAACTGTGAAAAATACAAACACATGGAGGCTAAACAGTACACTACTAAATAACCAAGAGGTCACTAAAGAAATCAAAGAGGAACTCAACAAACACCTAGAAACAAATGACAGTGGAAACACGATGACCCAAAACCTATGGGATGTAGCAAAAGCAGTGCTAAGAGGGAAGTTTATAGCAATAAAATCCTACCTCAGAAAACAAGAAAAATCTGAAATAAACAACCTAAACTTACACCTAAAGCAATTAGAGAACAAAGAACAACAAAAAAACCAAAGTTAGCAGAAGGAAAGAAATTATATAAATCAGAACAGAAATAAATGAAAAAGAAATGAAGGAAACAATAGCAAAGATCATAAAACTAAAAGCTGGTTCTTTGAGAAGATAAACAAAATTGATAAACCACTAGCCAGACTCATCAAGAAAAAAAGGGAGAAGACTCAAATCAATAGAATTAGATATGAAAAAGGAGAACTAACAACTGACACTGCAGAAATACAAAGGATCATGAGAGATTACTACAAGCAACTATATGCCAATAAAATGGACAACCTGGAAGAAATGGACAAATTCTTAGAAAAGTACAAACTTCCAAGACTGAACCAGGAAGAAATAGAAAATATGAATAGACCAACCACAAGCACTGAAATTGAAACTGTGATTAAAAATCTTCCAACAAACAAAAGCCCAGGACCAGATGGCTTCACAGGCGAATTCTATCAAACATTTAGGTAACAGCTAACACCTATCCTTCTCAAACTCTTCCAAATTATAGCAGAGGGAGGAACACTCGTTCTACAAGGCTACCATCACTCTGATACCAAAACCAGACAAAGATGTCACAAAAAAAGAAAACTACAGACCAATATCACTGATGAACATAGATGCAAAAATCCTCAACAAAATACTAGCAAACAGAATCCAACAGCACATTAAAAGGATCATACACCATGATCAAGTGGGGTTTTTCCCAGGAATGTAAGGATTCTTCAGTATATGCAAATCAATCAATGTGATACACCATATTAACAAATTGAAGGATAAAAACCATATGATAATCTCAAAAGACACAGACAAGCTTTTGACAAAATTCAACACCCATTTATGATAAAAACCCTCCAGAAAGTAGGCATAGAGGGAACTTACCTCAACATAATAAAGGCCATATATGACAAACCCACAGCCAACATCGTTCTCAATGGTGAAAAACTGAAACCATTTCCTCTAAGATCAGGAACAAGACAAGGTTGTTCTCTCTCACCACTATTACTCAACATAGTTTTGGAAGTTTTAGCCACAGCAATCAGAGAAGAAAAAGAAATAAAAGGAATCCATATCAAAAATGAAGTAAAGCTGTCACTGTTTTCAGATGACATGATACTATACATAGAGAATCCTAAAGTTGCTACCAGAAAACTACCAGAGCTAATCAATGAATTCAGTAAAGTAGCAGGATAGAAAATTAATGCACGGAAATCTCTTGCATTCATATACACTAATGATGAAAAATCTGAAAGAGGAATTAAGAAAACACTCCCATTTACCATTGGACCATAAACAATAAAATACCTAGGAATAAATCTACCTAAGGAGACAAAAGACGTGTATGCCAAAAACTATAAGACACTGATGAAAGACACTAAAGATGACTATACTACAAAGCTACAGTGTTCAGGACAGTGTGGTACTGGCACAGAAACAGAAATATAGATTAATGGAACAGGATAGAAAGCCCAGAGGTAAACCCACGCACATATGGTCACCTTATTTTTGATAAAGGAGACAAGAATACACAGTGGAGAAAATACAGCCTCTTCAATAAATGGTGCTGTGAAAACTGGACAGCTTTTTACATGTAAAAGAATGAAATTAGAACATTCCCTAACACCATACACAAAAATAAACTCAAAATGGACTAAAGACCTAAATGTAAGGCCAGACACTATAAAACTCTTAGAGGAAAACATAGGCAGAACACTCTATGACATACATCACAGCAAGATCCTTATTGATCCACCTCCTAGAGAAATGGAAATAAAAACAAAAATAAACAAATGGGACCTAATGAAACTTAAAAGCTTTTGCATAACAAAGGAAGCCATAATCAAGATGAAAAAACAACCCTCAGAATGGGAGAAAATATTTGCAAATGAAGCAACTGACAAATGATTAATCTCAAATTTACAGGCAGCTCATGCAGCTCAATATCACAAAAGCAAACAACCCAATCGAAAAATGGGCAGAAGACCTAAATAAACATTTCTCCAAAGAATATATACAGATTTCCAACAAACACATGAAAGGATGCTCAACATCACTAATCATTAGAGAAATGCAAATCAAAACTGCAATGAGGTATCACCTCACATTGATCAGAATGGCCATCATCAAAATATCTGCAAACAATAAATGCTGGAGAGGGTGTGGAGAAAAGGGAACCCTCTTGCACTGTTGGAGGGAATGTAAATTGATACAGCCACTATGGAGAACAGTATGGAGGTTCCTTAAAAAACTAAAAATACAACTACCATTTGACCCAGAAATCCCACTACTAGGCATATACCCTGAGAAAACCATAATTCAAAAAAAGTCATGTACCACAATGTTCATTGCAGCTCTACTTACAATAGCCAGGACATGGAAGCAACCTAAGTGTCCATCTACAGATGAATGGATAAAGAAGATGTGGCACATGTATACAATGGAATATTATTCAGCGATAAAATGAAACGAAACTGAGTTTTTTGTAGTAATGTGGATGGACCTAGATTCTGTCATACAGAGTGAAGTAAGTCAGAAAGAGAAAAACAAAATCTGTATGCTAACACATATATATGGAATCTAAAAAAAAAAAAAAAAGGTTCTGAAGAACCTAGGGGCAGAACAGGAATAAAGACACAGACACAGAGAATGGACTTGAGGACATGGGGAGACGGAAGTGTAAGCTGGGACGAAGTGAGAGAGTTGCCTAGACATATATACACTACCAAATGTAAAATAGATAGCTAGTGGGAAGCAACCACATAGCACAGGGAGATCAGCTCGGTGCTTTGTGACTACCTAGAGGGGTAGGATAGGGAGAGAGACGCACAAGCGAGGAGATATGCGAATATATGTATATGTATAGCTGATTCACTTTGTTATACAGCAGAAACTAACACACCATTGTAAAGCAATTATACTCCAATAAAGATGTTTAAAAAAAATGGTACTTATTTTGCTTCTGGAAAATAAGGCATTTCTAATTGAGAACATTGAAGATGTGTTGTTATCATACACTATTTTCAAGTGTTCTGTTTTCTTTTCATGGGTTTTGCTTTAAACATTTCAACATGCTACACATTTTAAGAGTAAAAAATATCCTGATTGGTGAACACAGTTCTCATCTTTGGGAATTTATTAAGAGTATAATAGGAAAACAAAGACAATCCAATGTAGTTTTAGATTTCCAGTGGAATTTGTATTTCGGCTGGAAATGTCACTAACTGAATGGCCAAAAATTATAGTCACAGCCGTAGTAATATAGAAGGATTAAAGAAATGTATAGAGAGACAGATATGAAATCTTCTGTGAGGGACAAAGCGGACGTATCACAATGTCAAATATAAAGTGAATTTCAGCATATAACTTCATTTGTTGCCACCTTATCCTTGTCATATCACAGCCACCAACCACCGTCACTCTCCCTGAACCATTCTCTATTTGATGTTATAACTGCTTCTATCAATCTATTCTTGGAAAGAATTCTCATTTAACCCCTCTTCACTTGCTAACTGCTTCTTTTCTACCATTACTCTTTCCTCTGAACATTTCTGAAGGAAATGGACTGTCTGTTATAAGAAAATATCTCATTCTTGGCACATATGTACAGCACATGCAGGGAAATTACTTTGAAACCAGATGCTATTCTTTCTCCCTTCTCTGTTGATGGTTTTGTGCATTTTTTATTTTAAATATCAGTGCCTATAAATTATTTCATATATTTTAAATTTTCCCCAGGGATTTTTAAACTTCTTAATTTGAAAAGTATTTTATGTGTAATATCTTCAAAGTAGTAAAAATCATTCAAATCAGAGTTGTTTATTTTTTTTTTTACTGTAGTCTTATAAAAGAAATGTGTGAATGTTTATGAAAATTCATGAGATAATAATGTAGGGTGTTTTTCATAGTTAATTCAGTTTATCCTAAGTCATCTAATTTAACCATTACTGAAAACCTTATTAAATGTTTTTAAATAAACCTTATGCAGCATATCGTGAAGTTCTTTCAACAAGGCAATTCAGATGAAAAAGAAAGTTAACATTTTTTTCTTTTTCAAAAATAAAGGATGTAATTTCAATTAGAAAAATAGTGTCATACTTAAAATTTATTTGAACTTTTTAATTTTACTGAAGTTGATAAACAAAACAATTTCATTGAAGTTTCACACATAACACTCAAATGTAACCAAATAATTGTAGTTTCTTTTTATTAAATAATTGAATTGCTTTTCTTACAACCCCTCCATTCAAAATATGGTGATGAACTAACATAAACCATTTTTTAAGGATACATATCTAGTCTTTTAGATTTCTTGGCTCTTTCTTATTTCTTCTTTTCTAACTTGACATCTGGAAATTTGGGAAGGGGCTTACACTGTGTCATGTGCAGAAGAGGACCCTAAGATTATCTGCAGGTCTCTGTATTATTCACCATGTCCTGTAGCTTCCACTAGGATATTCTTTTTCCGCTTTGTTGTTGACTGCCCAGTTGTCAAGATAGGATCCCTATCCTCCGTATTGACTCGGTCCCACCTGGGTTCTCACTGGTTCTGTGTATGTGCTGAACTAGCTTCATGGGTGTGTGATCTGTGCAGTCATGCACAGCCCACACTCAGAAGGGCCTTACCCTTGGTTTAATGCTGCTGTCACCATACTGAAATTCTTTAAAAAATGTAACAAGAGGTACCTCATTTTCATTTTGCACCTAGCCCCATGAATATGTTGCCAGTTTGGTGTATATGTTTGTGTTCTAGCAGTGACTCTCATTGTCTCTCAGTTTGAGAAGGTTGCTCTAGGATCTCTGGTCACAGGACACAGCAGATTCTCCTTCAAGCTACCACTATTTCTAATTCATGGATGGGTAGCACCTTAAATGGCATTCTTTGTCCCTCTATGGGGTCAGAGTGGTCTCTCTGGGTAATCTTCAAGCCAAAAGAGAATTGAGGTTTGCTCAGAAGGACCTAATTGGTTAGTCTCTCAGTCTACATGTGGAGTTGATGGTTTTCAGTATTCCCTTCAACCTATCACCCAGGCCTCACACTTTGATACTACAGTCCATGTACAGGATGCCAGGCAGTTGGGTTGATCAATTCCTCTACCTCTTTTCTTCTGCTCACAACTCTGCAGTTCTCAAAGAATAGGCTTTCTATACCTTCTGTATCATTTCTGTTTTTGTCTCTTTACTGCAGTGTGGAATTCACACTTTATGATGTAGTTGACTCTGCCTTCCTCTTAGTATACTGGCGCTAAGGGAATTCAAATATAATTTTTTTCTCTTAATAAGGGACCCTTTTCAGAATAATATCTGTGTTCTAAAAACTAAATATTTAAATGATTTTATTACTACTAGGTTAATTTTAGGTTTTAACACATATTGAGTTAACTGCATTGAAATACCCATACTACAAAATAACAAAAATATCATTTTCTTCTCTTGTACATTTCAGTTAAAACAACCTCCTCTCTAGCCTACTCTTCACAGATGGAGGTGTAGAGATGGGAGTGGTTGCTTTTGTTGTTTTGTTTTGTTTTGTTTTATTATTTTTTATTTTTTATTTATTTTTGGCTGCATCGGGTCTTAGTTGTGGCATGCAGGATCATCGTTGAGGCACTCAGGATCTTTCATTGTGGCTCGTAGACTCTTCGTTGTGGTGTGCGGGTTTCTCTCTAGTTGTGGCATATGGGTTTTCTCTTCTCTAGTTGTGGCACACAGGCTCCAGGGCATGTGGGCCCTGTAGTTGTGGCGTGCAGGTTCCAGAGCACATGGGCTCTGTAGTTTGTGGCATGCGGGCTCTAGTTGAAGCGCACGAATTCAGTAGTTGTGGCACGTGGGCTTAGTTGCCCTGAAGCATGTGGTATCTTAGTTCCCTGACCAGGGATTGAACCCGTCCCCTGCATTGTAAGGCGGATTCTTTACCACTGGACCACTAGGGAAGTCCCTAGGGAGTAGTTGCTTTTGAATTGTTGAAGTTGGAATACATAGAAATTGAAGAAGTTAGTGTTCACCTTTTCACTATTAAAATAGTAATTTGGAGCAAAATCCTTATTCTGAAAAGTAGTAGGCTAGAGAGAGGGTTGTTTTAACTGAAATATACAAGAGAAGAAAATATTTTTGTTTGTTATTTTGTAGTATGGGTATTTCAATGCAGTTAACTCAGTATGTGTTAAAACCTAAAATTAAACTAGTAGTAATAAAATCATTTAAATATTTAAATTTTAGAACACAGATATCTGGAATATTAAAGCTTACTTTTCCACTCTTAGCATAAAGATTGTGTTGCTTGGTGATATAAAATTTTCTTACAAAAGACACGAACATTAAATAAATTCTCACACATTAGCCAGTAAAAATAGTTTTCTTCTCCTCTCCTACTTTGAGAAGTGATTATACAAAAAAAAAATTATTTTAATGTTCCACTTCTAACTGCCTTTAGTTATTAGTAGTCAAATTGTTATGCTGCTCATGAACAATTAGGCTCCTCACATTGGACAAACATTCTATTGAAATGTGTCAGATCAATTGAAAAATATACTTGGAAATAAAGGAGCTCCTAGATTTATCAGAATTAGAGCAAATCAAAGAGAGTCACAAATTCACATGAGAAGAGTTTATCCTATTTGAATTCACTCCTACTCGAATCTTTCAAGGTGTTCATATTCAGGTCACTTGGAAGAAATAAGTTATTTTCCAGCTTACCATAACTGATTTTCATAAGCATAATTCTCTAATTAGAGATAAGAAATTAACTATTTTTAATATTTTATTAAATATTATATTATGTTCTTTTAAAAAGCTTTATTAGTATTATATATGATATATATTAATATTTATATAAATATTCCATTCAATAAAATAAAATAGAAATTAAAATAAATCAAATGAGAACTATTTATTGCAAGATTTTAGATTGAATAAATCTATTAATATAAGATTGAATAAATCTGATTGAAAGAGAAATAAAACAAAGATGCTTATTAAAAGATCTACTTGAAAGATAAATAAAACAAAGATGCTGATCAATAGATCAGAAAAATAAAAAGCTAAAAATCAGTGATTGAATATAAAGAGCATAGAATATTAAGTTAAAAATATTCCTGGAACACATTATAGCACACAATATGACACATTATATTTCTAATAATCAAATAAATTCACCAAGACGTGATTATTGAGCTCATAACTATCAACAAAATGTAATTTTCTCTATTATTATATAAAATTGAGTTAATTTATACATACCTTGGTAGCACCAAGATATTTTGACTGCCGTCACCCCAACTCTGCATTTTTCTTTACCCAATGAACTATCAAGTCTTGCAAAAATAAGTTAGAAAAGCTAATATCAAGCTACCAAACTTTAAAAATTTTTTACAATAACTCTTTTTATTCCTTTTAATCCAATAACCTGAAATTAATATCAATACTAAAACTCTTATCGTGTTCTCTGATACATTTAGATGTAACTAAATATCACAGATTTATCACTAGTGACTTTAATGTTCCCTTTTGTCTTTTCTTCTCTTGAGATTTTGTTCTTACTTACTTTCCTTAAGTAATTTTTTGTTTCCTACAGTTTATAGAGGCCCTACTATCTGAATCATTAGACATCTGAACTTGTCATCTTTGTTCTTCTCTAAAGAGGTACATATAATTCCTGGCTCAAAATCAATTTTCCCTCAATTATCTATAAATGGTGTTCAAATGTCTTCTAGCTTCTAGTGTTGAAAATGAAAAAGCTTATCAGTCTGCCTTTTCTAGGTAATTTGTTCCTGTTATATATACATGTATTCTTGTTATATACATATATATGTTCTTGTTATATTATATATATATACATATACTTGCAATAGATTTTCTGTTTCTTCTTTTGATCCATAAATGTCACCATAATTCATCTGGGCATATGCCTTTTCTGCTTAAAATGCCAGGAACTTAGAGATCCATTTCAATTCTAACACTGGAATATTTATTTAGCTAAAATACATTTTCTTCTATTAATTATTAAGATTTATTAGTCCAGCATCTGTTCATTTTATCAATTCTAAAATTTCTACTTGCACAGTAGGTCTCTAGGATTTTTCCTTCAAATGCATTTCTTTTCAATTGTAGATTTTATTTCTTCATATCCTTGCTTCGTTGAGAGATATTTTATCTTTTTGACATCTGTAGCCTTAATTCACTCCCAAGAAATGACCGTTTTGTTTTTTATTGCTTATATTTAAAGTTTTAAATATGACATGATATGATTTTTCATTTCATAAAGTCATTTTAGCTTGAAATAGTCTTCTCTCATATTTTAACATAATTTCCTGGTTTCCACTTTAACTATATTAAGAACTCTGATTACTAATGTCACAATCTCAGATAGGCATTATCCTGACCACTTTGTCTACAAAAGGAATCCCTCTCTCCCAGAGTCATGCTATCAATTATTTCTATATATTATTTTTATTAGTAGCACTTGTACATATTTCTTACCATATTAAATATTTATTGGTTTGCTTTTTAAATTTTACCTAACAAAATATAAGCTACTTACAGCAGGGAGTTTTTCAGTCATGTTGGGAACCGTACCACTGGTCATTCAGGAAATGAATAGATAAGTCCTCGAAACTTCTCATTATTTTTGTAATTACAATTATTTTGCTTCTTATTTGCTCCCCCTAATGAAGTGCAGGAAAAGCAAATATTGCCCATATACAAAGGGTAAGTTTTATTTCACTCAAAAACAGAGTCTCCTTCCAATGTAAGGGTCCCATAAATTATCTCCTCAAATGTACTCATGAAGCCAATAGGCAGTGCAATCCTCATCAACACACCGCTGAAGGGATTCAATACACATGTCAAAATTCTCATGTCACCTAATAAATGTGTGTCTTTTCCACACTTGTTTCTGGGTTCCCTGACTTCTCAGGCAATGATAACAACTCCTATAATAAATACTCTACAGAAATTGTTGGCAAGCTTAAATTCCACCTCACCTAAAAGAGAATTCTTAATTTATTTGTTGGATCTTTTTATTAAGGACTTGGGAAAGAGAGAAGGCTTCAATCTTTTTTGGCCTCTCTTCTTACTGCTTTCTAAATCACTATATTTTATTAAAGAGCTCTTTTTAAAAAACATTTTAAAATACTTTGTATACTCATTGTTTTTAATTCAAAGAAATGTCACCAACAGTCAATACTTTAAATTTTATTTTGATTAAAAATTTGAATATTACACCAGAAAAGTTTTTAAGACATCCAATGCAATGTCCTTATTATATAGATGAAGAAACTAAGGCTGGGAGAGGTTAAGAGACTATTTGCTAGCTCGTGACAGATGTGAAATTGTCAAACAGGACATCTTTTGCACAGCTTATACTCTGCTTAATACACCAAGCTGAATCATAATAAAATTTTACTGTAGATATATTGGCAATTAATATGGGGGGGGTGTCTTTTTCTTAGAATTTTAAATCAGTGATTTAAAAATACAATTAATTATATGGGTAATATTATGGAAATTTTATTTTTAATACTTTTAGTTTTGAAAATTTATTATATTAAAATCTTACCAAAGGAACGATGGCAATTATTCCAGAAAATATGCATGTGTATGTATGTCTGCATTTGTGTGCATGCAAAATAGCACTGCAACCTCTTTGTCATTTATAACTTCCAGAGTTTTCTAAACAGATAACTTGTCTCATCCTACTTTGTCACAGTTCAGCTCAGTGTACATATTTCATCCTTTTAATCCCTCATTTTAAGTCTAACTTCCTAGCTCCTTAATCATACTACTGAATTTTCTTAAAAGCCCTTTCCCTTTGTCAGCATCTTTATGACACTCAAGTGTCTCAGACTGAAGACAGCATAACAGGTGTGTGACCTTATCAACATTTTTGTTTATTGCTTATTTTTCACCTGTCACAAAAATATAATGGAAAGCTGATATGACAGGGAACTTTAAATGTATGGGATGGCATTGCTGTATTTAAATGGAAGACCTCCGTTTCTCCATGGAATATGTAATTAGAGCACATCTTTAAAATTATCATCCCATGTACTATGACACACATCTGTGACATTTCATATATTATTTAAATATTTTGAGTTTGCAATAACTGAGTGTTCTCAGTTAACAGTTAATGTCCAACTCTACAAATTTCAGTTCTGCAAGGTTACTGTAAAAGATTTCCTAATGTAAAAACACAGCAGTCTTCCATTTTGCATTTGAAAATAATTGATTCTTGAAAACCTGGAGCTTTTGTACAAAGAATAACTACTAGGTTTGCAAACAAAGTTTTCAAATGATATCTGGAACTAAATTATCAGCATTCACTAAACACTTGAGTGTTTGATAAAAGTAAGAAAAATGAAATGACTTTTGTAATTCTTTCCAAAGTATGAAATTTGAGGGTTAACCAGAAGGTACCTTCAATGATCTTGCCAAAAAGGGAGAAAGTGTGAAAGAGAGAGAGAGAGAGGAAACATTAAAGAAGTTAGCTTTTCTCTCTATTTTTTAAAGAAGGAAGAGGAGTGTTGCCCATGAAATGGGAGATCACTAAAGATGATGCTTCAGGAAACAGAAGCTTGTTTGTTGACATTTTTTTTTTCACACACACACACTGTATTTTATTTTTACAAGAGATAAATAGACTGACACGAAGCACTGTACATGGATGACCACAACAAAAGCAACAATGATTGCAATTACCAAACCTGAAACACACTCATACTATGTCATAATATTGACATTCAGTCCAGTAATCCTCTACTGTAACAGCTCCTTTACTTTGCAGTGAAAATTGATTTGTATATTCTTTGCCTCTGAGTCCTTGTGGGATTTTTTTTTTTTTAATTCAGACAGAAAGTCACAAAAATTATACTAATCCTCATCAGTTCACTCAGCCCCATGTAATTAAATTTTTTTTCCATCTTGATCTTTTGTTAGCACTTTTTTGAGTTCATCAGTTTTTCATTAGAGTTCTGAAAATGCTTATTCATTCAGTTCAGCAGTACAGTCAGTTACCAGAAACCTGTACTTGTCAGAGTCTTTTCCATGAATTCCTTGAAGATGAAACCCTTTTATAGGAACATATTTGCAAAAGCATCAGAGTACACCCAGAACTGTCTGTAAATGACAAAAGACTTAAAAATGACCACAGTTAAAGATTTGATGAAAGTTCATAATAATGCAGTTGACAAGAAAATTAGTTATTTCTGAGATATACATTTTAAAGTAATAACTAGGATTATTAGTTATAACATTATACCAGAACATATAAGATTTTTAGAAATTTCATGTAATGTCTGAAACATTTATATTAACATATTTCCATACAAATAACCCAATGAAAGTTTAGTATTAGTTGTTTTGTTTGTTTGTTTTTTTATACTGCAGGTTCTTATTAGGCATCAATTTTATACACATCAGTGTATACATGTCAATCCCAATCGCCCAATTCAGCACACCACCATCCCCACCCCACCGCAGTTTTCCCCCCTTGGTGTCCATATGTCCATTCTCTACATCTGTGTCTCAACTTCTGCCCTGCAAACCAGCTCATCTGTACCATTTTTCTAGGTTCCACATACATGCATTAATATACGATATTTGTTTTTCTCTTTCTGACTTACTTCACTCTGTATGACAGTCTCTAGATCCATCCACTTCTCAACAAATGACTCAATTTCGTTCCTTTTTATGGCTGAGTAATATTCCATTGTATATATGTACCACTTCTTCTTTATCCATTCGTCTGTTGATGGGCATTTAGGTTGCTTCCATGACCTGGCTATTGTAAATAGTGCTGCAATGAACATTCAGGTGCATGTGTCTTTTTGAATTACGGTTTTCTCTGGGTATATGCTCAGTAGTGGGATTGCTGGGTCATACGGTAATTCTATTTTTAGTTTTTTAAGGAACCTCCATATTGTTCTCCATAGTGGCTGTATCAATTTACATTCCCACCAACAGTGCAAGAGGGTTCCCTTTTCTCCACACCCTCTCCAGCATTTGTTGTTTGTAGATTTTCTGATGATGCCCATTCTAACAGGAGTGAGGTGATACCTCATTGTAGTTTTGATTTGCATTTCTCTAATAATTAGTGATGTTGAGCATCTTTTCATGTGCTTCGTGGCCGTCTGTATGTCTTCTTTGGAGAAATGTCTATTTAGGTCTTCTGCCCATTTTTGGATTGGGGTGTTTGTTTCTTTAATATTGAGCTGAATGAGCTGTTTATATATTTTGGAGATTAATCCTTTGTCCGTTGATTCGTTTGCAAATATTTTCTCCCATTCTGAGGGTTGTCTTTTCGTCTTGTTTATGGTTTCCTTTGCTGTGAAAAAGCTTTGAAGTTTCATTAGGAAACAGAAGCTTATCAACTACTTTTTTAACAGGTTATGAAAAAAAGCAGTTTGTGGCATACTTTGGTAAGAAGAGAGTGCCGGGAAACTCCTGGTGTGTAAGAAGAAGGACCCAAAGGTATGTAAGGGATGGTAAATGCAGCAGTAGGTGGTGCGTTGACAATCAGTCATTGACCAGGATGGGAAATGTGCACACAAACAGGGGAGGGTGCTATGACTGGAGAGGGAGTTAGGTACCTTCTGGGGTGCCTTCTACCCCTTAGTAGTAGAATAGAACCCTACATTCCTTTCCAGGCACTGCTTCTGGAAGCAGACTACAAGAGATTCTTCTCATCATCCAATGATCCTTTCCCACTTCCCTACAACAACCTGCTTCAGTGGTCTCAAAGGGGTCAGGGAACTGCTTCCTTGTTGGGTTCTTCCTGACCTCTACCTGAAGGTAAATCACTGTAACCACTACAATGCCTTGGGCATGGCGGCCCTGCAAATATATCTGTGTAGGGCAGCCCAAGGTCAGTGGTTCTTTACAGGGAAATTTATGAGCCTGTGGCATCAGAAGAAATATCTCTCACAAACATACAAATATACACATGTATTTGTTAAATATGTATATTCTTTTAATCAGTTTTTATAAATCTTAGAATTTACATTGTAGAGATGACTTTGTCAAAGTTAATCACAGTTGTTTTATAATTTTCATTTTTATTTACCATTGTATTGCCTACCCTGGTCACACTTGTATAAACAAAATGGATAAGTATTCCTTAATTAATGTTTATTATATGTTGTCATTATGTGGAACATTTGAATAATTCTAATAGCATGTTTCAGTATTATAAAGCAGGGTTGTTAATATTCTTTTTTTCTAGGTTTTGAAAATTAGTGTAACTCTTCATTTTTATCTGCCACTTATTCCTGAAGCTTGATGAATTAACTAGCTGACCTCTCAAGTTGCATTTTAATGTTAATAATGAATTATAACTTGGCAAATGCTGTGTGCAATATGGTATCTGCACATTATGAACTAAATAATGATAATATAAATAATATTTTTAGAGTATGAATAGATTGTTTCTAAGATTTAAAGGAAATAAAATTGTACAATAATTTGTGGCTTTTTGTAGATCTACAGAATCAAAATTAAATTAAAAATTGAATATCAATTCAAGTCACAATATGCAATTTATTTCTATCTTCATATCCTAATTAGGACACTTTTGAATTTATTCTGCAAATATATTAACATACAGACTTGGAACAAAGGTTGCATTTAAATTATACGACAATAATGAGAAAGATTCCAAAAATATGCCTACATAAGTATCAGCGGACTATTATTTTTGACCTGGCTTACATGATTGTGAGGACTGGCAAATCCAAAATCTGTAGGGCAGGCCAGAGCAGTCTAGAGACTCTCAGGCAGGAGCTGATGCTGCAATATTAGAGGCAGATTTTCTTCTTCCTCGGGGAAACCCTGGTTTTGCTCTCAAGGCCTTCTATTGATTGAATGAGACCCACCCAGATAAAAGAGGATAATCTCCTTTACATATGGGCAATTGATTGTAGATGTTAACCACATCTACAAATTACCTTCATAGCAATACCTAGATTAGCATTTAATTTAAAAACTGGATACTGTAGCCTACCCAAGTTGACACACAAAACTTACCATCACTGGCCACCCCTTGTCACCTTGGCACCACGCACATCTTTTTAAATCATACTTAAACTCCACATAAAGACAATAACAAAGTCATGGTTCAGCTAACATGATACAGCAATTCTGATCCAACTGGAAACATTCTAACACTTTTCCCAAGAGAGGATTTAAAGTTCTTGGGTGATGTTCACTCTTACTGATATCCTGCAACTTAAAAATACTATCATTTAATTTAATTATTATTAATGAATGTTATGTTAAATTATAAGGGGATAAGAAAGGGAAGAAGACAGAAATGCATGCTATATACACACAGATATATTCATAATAAATATATTTATCACTTCATCACTTTAAGTATATCCTGCCACTCCCTTCTGGCTTGCAGAGTTTCTGCTGAAAGATCAGATGTTAACCTTATTGGGATTCCCTTGTGTGTTATTTGTTGTTTTTCCCTTGCTGCCTTTAATATGTTTTCCTTATATTTAATTTTTGACAGTTTGATTAATATGTGTCTTGGCGTGTTTCTCCTTGGGTTTATCCTGTATGGGACTCTCTGTGCTTCCAGGACTTGATTAACTATTTCCTTTCCAGTATTAGGGAAGTTTTCAACTATAATCTCTTCAAATATTTTCTCAGTCCCTTTCTTTTTCTCTTCTTCTTCTGGGACCCCTATAATTCGAATGTTGGTGCGTTTAATGTTGTCCCAGAGGTCTCTGAGACTGTCCTCAGTTCTTTTCATTCTTTTTTCTTTATCCTGCTCTGCAGTAGTTATTTCCACCATTTTATCTTCCAGGTCACTTATCCTTTCTTCTGCCTCAGTTATTCTGCTATTGATCCCATCTAGAGTATTTTTAATTTCATTTATTGTGTTTTTCATCATTGCTTGGTTCCTCTTTAGTCCTCTACGTCCTTGTTAAATGTTTCTTGCATTTTGTCTATTCTATTTCCAAGATTTTGGATCATCCTTACTATCATTATTCTGAATTCTTTTTCAGGTAGACTACCTATTTCCTCTTCATTTGTTAAGTCTGGTGTGTTTTGACCCTGCTCCTTCATCTGCTGTGTGTTTTTCTGTCGTCTCATGTTGCTTATCTTACTGTGTTTGGGGTCTCCTTTTCACAGGCTGCAGGTTCATAGTTCCCGTTGTTTTTGGTATCTGTCCCCAGCAGCTAAGGTTGGTTCAGTGGGTTGTGTAGGCTTCCTGGTGGAGGGAACTAGTGCCTGAGTTCTGGTGGATGAGGCTGGATCTTGTCTTTCTGGTGGGCACGTCCACGTCTGGTGGTGTATTTTGGGGTGTCTGTGGCCTTATTATGATTTTAGGCAGCCTCTCTGCTAATGGATGGGTCTGTGTTCCTGTCTTGCTAGTTGTTTGGCATAGGGTGTCCAGCACTGTAGCTTGCTGGTCATTGAGTGAAGCTGGGTCTTGATGTTGAGATGGAGATCTCTGAGAGATTTTCGCCATTTGGTATTACGTGGAGCTGGGAGGTCTCTTGTGGACCAGTGTCCTGAAGTTGGCTCTCCCACCTCAGAGGCACAGCCCTGATGCCTGGCTGGAGCACCAAGAGCCTTTCATCCACACGTCTCAGAATAAAAGGGAGAAAAAAATAGAAAGAAAGAAAGAAAGAGGATAAAATAAAATAAAATAAAGCTATTATAATAAAAAATAAGAAAAAAATTATTAAGAATAAATGTATTCAGAAAATTTTTTTTTAATTTTTAAAAATAGATTTATTAATTTTTTATAGTAAAAAATAAGAAAAAATTATTAAGAAAAATTTATTAAGAAAATTTTTTTTTAATTTTTTAAAATAAAAAATATGAAAAAACTTATTAAAAATTTTTTTTAATTTCTAAAAATAGAAAATAAGCAAAAAATTATTAAGAAAACATTTATTAGGAAAAAAAATTTTTTTAAGTTAAAAAAAACAACAACAACAAAAAATACACAGACGGACCTAACCCTGGGACTAGTGGTGAAAGCAAAGCTATACAGACAAAATCTCACCCAGAAGCATACACCTATACACTCACAAAAAAAGGAAAAGGGGAAAAATTAATATATCCTGCTCCCAAAGTCCACCTCTTGAATTTGGGATGATCCGTTGTCTATTCAGGTATTCAACAGATGCAGGCACATCAAGTTGTTTGTGGAGACTTAATCCACTGCTCCTGAGGCTGCTGGGAGAGATTTCCCCTTCTCTTCCCTGTTCGCACAGCTCCCGGGGTTCAGCTTTGGATTTGGACCCGCCTCTGCATGTAGGTCGCCTGAGGGTGTCTGTTCCCCGCCCAGACAGAACGGGGTTAAAGGAGCAGCTGCTTCGGGGGCTCTGGCTCACTCAGGCCGGGGGGAGGGAGGGGTATGGAGGAGGCGGGGCGAGCCTGCGGCGGCAGAGGCGTCATGACGTTGCAGCAGCCTGAGGCACACCGTGCGTTCTCCCAGCGAAGTTGTCCCTGGATCCCGGGACCCTGGCAGTGGCGGGCTGCACAGGCTCCTGGGAGGGGCGGTGTAGAGAGTGACCTGTGCTTGCACACAGGCTTCTTGGTGGCGGCAGCAGCAGCCTTAGCGTCTCCTGCCCGTCTCTGGGGTCCGCGCTGATAGCCGCGGCTCGCGCCCATTTCTGGAGTTCGTTTAGGCGGCGCTCTGAATCCCCTCTCCTTGCGCGCCGCGAAACAAAGCGGCAAGAAAAAGTCTCTTGCCTCTTCGGCAGCTGCAGACTTTTTCCCGGACTCCCTCCCGGCTAGCACCGAAGTCCGAGCCTCAGCTCCCAGCCCCCGCCCACCCCGGCGGCTGAGCAGACAAGCCTCTCTGGCTGGTGAGTGCTGCTCGGCGCTGAGCCTCCGTGCGGGAATCTCTCCGCTTTGCCCTCCGCACCCCTGTAGCTGCGCTCTCCTCCGTGGCTCCGAAGCTTCCCCCCTCTGCCACCCGCAGTCTCCGCCCGCGAAGGGGCTTCCTAGTGTGTGGAAACCTTTCCTCCTTCACGGCTCCCTCCCACTGGTGCAGGTCCCGTCCCTATTCTTTTGTCTCTGTTATTTCTTTTTTCTTTTGCCCTACCCAAGTACGTGGGGATTTTCTTGCCTTTTGGGAGGTCTGACGTTTTCTGCCAGCCTTCAGTGGGTGTTCTGTTGGAGCAGTTCCACGTGTAGATGTATTTCTACTGTATCTGTGGGAAGGAAGGTGATCTCCGCGTCTTACTCTTCCGCCATCTTGCCCCTCCCAGGGATAATTTAATTGATGACATAAATCTTTTGTGAGGCTGAAAGTAACTGAGGAATTTTTGTTGTTGTATTGAGAAACCACAAAAGTAATGAAAAATTCCTTGAATTTTATCAGAAGGGAAATAATTAGCCTCTCAGATTGGGTTTATTCAAGAAGCATGACAAAAGATAATGTTTTCTCTTGTATCCTGTGGAGTCCCACTCTGTCTAAATCTTGACTCAGCATAAAATGAAGAATATTGCACAGTATTTCTGATACACTAAGACCTAAATATTGTATAATTATAATTCATCTTAACAAGAAGTAGTGGAATCTGGGACACATTAATAATTTGAATGAAAAAAAAAAAATTCCCTTAATTTCTCATATTATTCTCTCTCTCCCAGGAGCTTAGACCTAAGTAGTGAACTTAACTGAAGGCTTTCCACAAACTGAAGGCTTTCCACAAAATTTTAAGAAATTCCATATATATTAACTAGTTTAGTCTTCACAACAATGGGTATATGTGAGGAAACAGAGAAGGGAAATTAAGTGGGATGGCAAAAATTAGAGTGATAAGTATCAGAGCCAGGATTTGAGCAATAGACATGTCGGTTCATAACTTTATCTTAAATGCCATGCTTTATTGTTTAATTTGCGATATCAGGTGGTCCAGAGTGGTTGAACAACAAATTCCAAAGGATGAAATGTTTATGTCCATTTACGGAAATCATTCTTTCAGCCTCCTTAAATTCATCATGCCATTTGAATTCAGCTGAACCATGTTAGGAAAATCTCTTAACAAACTCATCAGCAGTTCCTGATACTTCAGTTGTTGATCATCCTCAGAAAAATACTATATTTTTCAAATTCTCAGTGCCCTCACACTTTTGTTTGTTGATCTGACATAGGTTCAAATATTTAGTTAGATTATCTATCAAAATAGTTTTTTGTCAATGGCCTTATAGTTTTAAAAATTATATAATAATTGAGATAGCAAATTATTCATTACTTAAAAGATGAAATATTAAAGTGTTACTAAGAATTATCTCTTTTACATCTGAAAAATTTCAAGAAATGCATTTTTACTTGAATTCTTGACTGGCTGGCATTATTAATACTCTTGATTTGTGTTTGAATTTGTCTGATGTGTTGTCAGCATCTTCAAAGATAGTGTTTATTTATGAAATATTCCATACACGTCTGTGATAGTTAGATTAACGCTCACCAAAGATGTGCACATCGTAATCCCTGGTGTTATGCCTTCAAATATGTTAGCATCACACAGGAAAAGGAAATTAAAGCTGCAGATGGAATTAAATTTCTAACCAGCTAACCTTAAAATAGAGAGTTGTGCTGAGGGTAAGTGACTCCAGAAATCCAAAAGCCGAGGGAATATTTTAAAGGACAGTATGCTTTGCCCATGTTATATCAATAGCATCGCAGTGATGAGTCTCCAAAGATAAGGGCCTCCCCAAAAGTGAAAAATAAAAGAGAAAGCTATAAGAAGTTGTACAAATAATAACACCTAAAATTTTCCGCCACTTTATACTGTCTTTGGGACTTTATACTGTCCCAAAGAAAATGGCACTTTATACTGTCTTTGGGACCTAGAAACAAGGAAGCCACTCATCTAGGTAAGAAGTAGCCAGTGCCCTGAAAAGAAATTTCTCTCATCCCACTCTGGAGGGAAACTATCAAGTAGCAAATTGGGGTTGAGTTAAACTGAAAGAAAAAGCCAAACTGACCACCCACATTTTCCAGATAATAGGTAGCTGCCATCAATAGACCTTAGCAGAAGGAAAAAGAGGGGAAGGCTTAGCTACTTGTGAAGACTGGAACATGCAGATTTTAATCTCTATACAGAGACCATATTGCAACTTAAAGTTTCTTTAATGATGTTATTACTTAGAGTAAACAGAAAACTCATGGAACTTGCTGAGTTTTCAACCAGAAATTTACTATCAAGGAGGAGAAGGAGGATAAATTTACTACAAATATATTTAGAGGATGACAAGAAAAACAGTTTGCATTATGATTAAATAAAAAGTTATGTCTGTTCTACATACTTGATACAGTTAAGTAAAATGTATACTAGCAAGTAAAAAATAAGTTTAAAAATGGAGTATTTCTTGGCGACTACCCCGCCTTGAATGCCTATATCTCTTATTCCACAACATTAACTAGTATTCTGGATTTTGTTTTCAGCTTTTTCTTCCATTTTGTAATAGTGTTAGGTATATGTATATTTCCCCAAAGGGTAAATTCTTAAATTTTGTATGTTTTTGTCATATTATTTTATTATGAGTTCCATTACTTCCTTTTCTTTACTCAACATTTTGTTTTTGACATTCATTCATAATGGTACCTGAACTTGTGATTCATTTATTTTTACAAATATTTTGTATTATATTGCTTAATTGCACCAGAATATATTTAGTCATTCTGATGTTAATGAAGGTTTGGAAGATTTTTTTTTTCCTATTACAAACAAGGCTACCATGAATATTCAGATACACATCTCCTAGTGCACATATGCTAAATTTTATCTGGAATGCCTGGCATATACTCATTTGTTTTCTTTATTAGAAATATTAGCATATTTTGTTTTAAGTTTATTTTTTCTAAGAAAGATGAGATCAGACTTTATCTTTTAACTAATATTAATATTTAAAATTTTCATGTCTTGGAACACGATTTTATTTTTCACATTGGTGATCTTTTGTTCTCTTTATCATTTATTCAATCCTTAAAAAATTATCTGTTTTCTTTCCCTTTTTTTCCTTGTAGAGATGTACTTTCAGGCAGAAAATTGGCATAGAATTTTAAATTTGGGTGGCCTGCTACAGTAAGACAATAATAATAAGGAAGATAAATTTTTAAAAAGGACTCTATTGATATTTTTCTTTTATGGGTTGGAAAAGCAAGGATCATTATTTGCTTATAGCCACATAGCTAATCAGGGATAAAATTAGAAAAAAAAATCCTCTGTGTGTTTTCTTTTTTTTTTTTCACAGATAGCAAGTTAATTATTGAACAACTACAATGTAGAAAGAGCCATCAATATTAAACATTTCTGGGTCCATTATATTCATATTTTCTTACTTTGAAATGCAGATATTTTAATAAGCTTTTATTTTAAAATCAATGAATGGAAAAGAATATTACAAAAAGAATGTCTCTATGTGTAAAACTGACCCGCTTTGCTGTACAGCAGAGATTGGCACAGCATTGTAAATCAACTCGACTTAAGAAAAAAAATAAAATAAAAGGAATAAAATAAATGAATATATTTAATGTTATTAAATGTGTATTACAGCTTGCATTCAACTCGATCTTAGAATCACAGACAATTTTGTTTGCACAACGATGAACTATCAATGGAGACTACAAATAAGTAAGTCATGGGCTTTTATTATCAATATAAGGATAATCTATTTGAAAAAAATATATATTTGTATTTTCTTTACATATATATATCTCATGTAAGTAAACACATGTGTATATATGTATATGTGTATATGAAATTTAAAAATTGAAACCTGAATAAGAAAGCTATACAATACTAGAATTAAAACTTTCAAGCTCTATTCACATTTTAAAGTAAATCTTCTTTACTGGGAAAATTACCCTGGTAACACATCAATCTGAGTATAACTAAAAATTCAATCTAAATCTCTAAAGCTATCTATTGTAGTTAGATAAAATAAGCAGCCTATTTATCACTTGGTTTTATCAACTGAGTTAAGATTTGTAACAATCCATAAAGACAAATTGAGGAAAAGTTATTTTTTTTAGAAATTTGAGAAATATTACCCCTCTAAAAAATGTGATATAACATGAATTTTAATAATATCTGTTTAGAAATTTCATGATACTGTGAAGCACTTAATGACTGCCTTGAGATATCAACATTGCTTCTACTCCCTTAAAAGAATTTTCACCAGTATGCAATTAGTATTTGCCAAATCAATCATTTCAGTGTCCCTATGCTTGTAAATATTTAAGCATTATATCTAATCTCACTCCATTCAGTCAAAAAATGGTTAACTGTGAAAAGACTCTATAGATATTACATTATGTGTTTGCCACCAAATATTACAGTGTTGACAACTTAATTTTTATTATTTAAGGTATAATCTCTATGATCACTTTGCTCCATCATAAAAATCTATGTAGAAAATATCACCATTGTCCATTTAAACTTGTATTTATTTTATCTTATTTTAAACTTAAATTACCGTTTAATCTTTTCTCTGAAATATTTCTAACATTTTTAGTGAGCATTGAATAAGAATTTGTATATGTTCATTCATTCACCAGATGTTTTTAGCAACTCTTCCTTCTGAGCACCAGAAAATATGGTATACACTAAAGAGAAAATGATGAAACATAAAATATAGGCTCTACTCTTACTAAAACTTAGATGGTTTGCTAGTATCAGTGCATTAAAGCCTGGTCATTTTATATTCGATAGGAATATTTTTAAAATCAGGATTATTTCTTTATGCAGCAAAATGAATGACTGAATTTGAGCATGCATTAAGTACCAGGATAAAATTATATATATGAGACCTATTCATTTCCTTTCTCCTCAGTCTCTAACAAAAAGAATAGATTATTCTATTTCCAGAATGGTTCTACTAATTAACGAATTATGCTGGAGGCCAGAAAGAATACATATATCATTTGAAGAGAAATAGTTAACAGAGCTATTCTCAATCCCCTATGATACAAACATAACATATTAGTAACATACAGAGACTATGTATTTTGCAGGGGAGAATGATTTCATCTGAGCAAAACTTATAACATGCTTGCAGCTGTCTATACAAACACAGTAAAAAGGTAAAGGGCTTCCAACATGAACCTTCAGAGAGATATAGTAGCTGGCATCACCAGAAACTGGAATATATGTTTCAAATGATCATAGTATATTATGTAAACCATATTTATGAATGTTCCCGTTCTCAACTGTGGATTCAAAGCTGACAGGAGTAGACTTTAAAACATAAATTTTTAAATTAAAATCAAGAGTTTTCTGATCAAATATTATCTTCCATTTAAGTGGTGTTAACATGTTTATAATCTCAGAAAAATAATCACATACTCGTTATTTCTAGAATATACAGTAGAAAAACTGTGATTATAGTGCACAATGAGAAAAAGAGTCAAATTCCAATATTCAAAACCATATTTATTTTCACTTTAATGCTTACTTTTTAATATTATATTTTTAAAGATTTTATTAACTTTCTAAACAGAGTACTACTTCTTTTAGAATAATTATTGTTTGGGAAAATTATATTATTTAAATTATATCATTTAAATATGGGTATTTTGGTTCTTGCACTTCTTGGCTTTTGTTCCATTAATATATATCAAAGTAATGTGTAAAATTTATGTGACATTTATCATTGTCACAGATTATTAAATTATAGAACAGAATATTTTCTAATGAAACAAATCCATTAATCTTTATCTACATCTGCAGTATTTTTTACCAAGTGCCTTGACTGTCTTTTCTTAAAACTCTAATATATGAAAACCTAGAGTATTTCACAAATAAAAGCGTCTACATATCTCTTTGTGTGCTACATTTCACCAAACCTATTTCAAAAATAGGTTTATATCAAGGCAAATAAAATATGGATAGACATGGCAAATAACTACATAAATTATAATAGCCATGAACATAAAATGATCGACCACATTTCTAAATAACTCTAGTCAGTAAATCTAGCTTTGTAAAGTATATAATTTATATAGGTACTATATTCACCAAATGAAATTAATAAATACTCATGAGCAATGTTATTATTGCTAGTTAATGATGGCTTGTGAATCCTATCTACCACATGGAAGAACAAAGAGAGAATTTCATCATTCTAATTGTATTTGAGGCTGCATCACTGCACCTTCACTGCATACCTTTCACATCTTAAATCATAAGAAGGCAGTGTCTGGAGCTTCAAGGCGCCAAGTGTGCATCTGTGCATAGTAGTCTTGTGTTTGCTTCTATCCTTCAGGCTTTGTGCACAAGAATACACTGGTTTTGCATGCAAAGGGAAGTCAGATCACATAATTTGTAAACCCCTGTTCTTCTACTTAGTACTAACTTGGGGTTCAAAAGTACGTTTAATCTCTACAGCTCAGTTTATTCATTTGAAAAATGGGAATAAAATTAGTGTAATATTGCATAGTATTCTTGTAAAAGATATTCTTGCATAGTATATCTTAAATTAGACATGCACAAACTATCATGCTTAGCTCATGTAAGTAATCAAAAACATAGCTCAATTTAATGTTACTATTGGATTGATTAAATTCTTATTAATTTAATATAGTTATTTAATAACATCAGTGAAACTATTTCATTGCAAAATGAATGACTAGGTTTCTTATAATGATACCAATTTTAAAACGTACTTAAAAATACTACCTGTTAGATCTTATTATAATCAAGAGAAATGTGACTTTGTGGGCTCAAATGATTGAAGTTCAAGTCAAAGAAAAACACATTTACTCATAAATATTATTTTCTCTACTTAGATATTAAAGATTACACTAGCTTTGTTTGACACAGAGAACATAAACAGATTTTTAAAGAGTCATCACCCAATCATGTCTAAACATTGTGAAATCAGTCTAGAGTGCTTAGAGCGAACCTATGTCTGAAGGAAAGGTATGTATTCCCCACAGCATTCACAGCTCACTCCAGGGAAAGCTCATTTCTTTTTATCACAAAGGAAGGTAAAATTGGGAAAAAATTAATTGTCAGAGCCAAAAAGATTACCTGAAGCTATAATAGAAGAGAAGTTAACTCGCTGGGGTCGGGGAGGGGGAGAAACAAAAACATTTATGAAGCATTGCAAATGACCTACTCCAAAAGAGGATATAAATATCTCTAGATAAACATGATGTATTTTTACTGATGAAATTGAATTTTATGTATAAAAAGTCCTTCTGATCAGTTATTATTATAATCCATCTAAATAGAGCTAAAGCTACAAGAACAGGTGTGGACATTTTTAATTCTTAGTGAATTTCACTGGGAATGCTTTACACATTTACTTTTGAACTAACTAAATTAGATTTCTC
The DNA here is from genome assembly GCF_949987535.1 of Balaenoptera acutorostrata. Lineage (NCBI taxonomy): Eukaryota > Metazoa > Chordata > Mammalia > Artiodactyla > Balaenopteridae > Balaenoptera > Balaenoptera acutorostrata. The sequence goes on from NC_080081.1 coordinate 19,509,505, forward strand.
AGAGTTATCCATCTTAGTAGCTCAACATATTTCTTCTTTACTCCTTCACAGTCTATTATCCAGGCAGCTAAAATTAAAAGTTGGCTAATGTAGAAAAAGTTATTCATTTTTATTTATTAATTCAACCTATACTTATTGAGTACTAGTTGTACCAGACACTAGGAATATGGTGATGAAGAAAACATATTTTTTCAAGAAGCTTACTTTCTTGAAGGAGGTTGAAAGTAATCAAGATAAATATGTAAAATGTACAACATAAGGTCATAAAAGCAAAGGAGAAAAGTTAAGCAGGGAAAGGAGAATAAGAGAATGTTGAGGAGGTGTTGCAATAGCTCCAAATTTGGAACCTGACCTAATGGAAGATCAGGTTTACCATTTACAAAAATATAGCAGACTGTGGAAAGAGCAGATGTGTGAGGAATATCAGGAGATCAGCTCCAGGTGCATTAAATTGCTGATGCTTGTTTGATATTCATTTGGATTCATGAGTCTGTTGTTCAAAGGAGAGATCTAGGCTAGAAATAGAAATTTGTGAATAATTAATATAAGTATGTATATGGTATGTAAAACGAGGGAAATGGGAAATGATGAAACTGTAAGACATCACCAAAGGAGTAAATATAAATATTGATAGAAAGATACTCAGTGTAAGGACTGAGCAGACTCCAGTGTTAATATGTTGGTATATTTAGATGAGGGTAATCCAGCAGCGTTTACCCAGGAATATTAGCTAGAGATAGAAGGAAAACAAGTTCAGGTAAAGAAAGATGAGTATTCAGCAACATGGAGTGGGTTCAAGGGAGCCTGGAAAGAAATATTGGATACAGCTTATATAGAAATTGGACACAGCATATATGGAAATTTCTTTCAAGGAGTCTTGTGTAAAGAGAAGGATTGGGACTATAAAAGCATAGAAAGTGGAATCGGTAGTGAATTTATTTTTTATTTTTTCATTGAGTGAGAGAAATTATAGAATGTTTGGATGGTTATGGGAACAATCTAGAAGAAAAGAAATATCTGATGATACAGAAGAAATAAAGGGATGGCATTGTAAGGGTATATAGAGATTGAAAGAAAAAATAATAATTTTCCTTATGATAAAAGGGAAAAAGGCTCCCTCTCTCTTCCCCTTTCTTTTTTTTTTTTTTTTTTCTTATTTATTTATTTATTTATTTATTTATTTTTGGCTGTGTTGGGTCTTCGGTTCGTGCGAGGGCTTTCTCCAGTTGCGGCAAGCGGGGGCCACTCTTCATCGCGGTGCGGGGACCACTCTTCATCGCGGTGCGCGGGCCTTTCTCTATCGCGGCCCCTCCCGTCGCGGGGCACAGGCTCCAGACGCGCAGGCTCAGCAATTGTGGCTCACGGGCCCAGCTGCTCCGTGGCATGTGGGATCCTCCCAGACCAGGGCTCGAACCCGTGTCCCCTGCATTAGCAGGCAGATTCTCAACCACTGCGCCACCAGGGAAGCCCCTCTTCCCCTTTCTTAGAACATTTTTAGATAGAATATTTTTTAGGTTATTGTAAATTCTTTCTCTGCCCCTTTGATGTGTATGTAAATCATTTTAAAAGCTAAATAAATCTCTTGCTAGTTTTACAGCCAAGGAATGTTTTTCTCAAGGACCTAGGAGGCATCCCTTTGAAATGTAACCATCAAGGAAGATAAAGCTCTTATCTCCCACTTTCTGAGGGAAGGTGGGTGCCTAACTTCAGTAGATGCCACACTCCAAATTACAAAACTGCCTTATGTCATAAAGATATAAGAAGTTTATTTTCCTTTGGATAAAGCCAATTAGCTAACACAGGTGGTCACAATTACCAGGTGACTTTACAATGAACTATGTGTAACCAATGGTGCTATCAAGTCCTCTTACTTGAGGAATAGTTTGTCTTGAGAGCATGTATGCAATGGGTTGTATCTGCTTGGCTTATATAAAAGGGTGAGATTTCTGTCTGTCTTTAGTGTACTGCCTTTGATATACATCACATTCTGGTTTAATTCTTATTCAGTAATAAAACTGTTTTCTTTCTCTTCTTTTGTGAAGTGGTTTTCTGGGTTGGCAGGAAGTTTTGTGTTTAGTTATATTTCCCCAACAGTATCCAGTGACCAAATAGAGAGGTTGGCCTTAACTAGGAGCTGAGATGGTTCGTCTTTATACAGGGAGAAGGTACAGTCTATGGCCACAAATAAGACAAGTATGTAGTATTAAAAACAGGACAGCAGACCCCCCCAAAATAGTTTACGCTAAGCCCAACATCGCCAAACTGAGAGGTAACATAATTACAGTTTTGGCTCTCCCAGAATTGGAATCTTAAACCAGTCAATCAGTAATCCTTCAGTCAGCACTAGTTAGGTCATCTGACTGATAGACTCCTGCCATTTCCCAAAGGAAAGCAACTTTGCAATAACCAACCTGCTTTTTTTTTTTTTTTAACCTAGTATAACTTATTTGTCCCTGCTCCTTTCTGCTTATAAAAGTTTTTTTTTTTAATTTTTGGACAGACCCTTGAAACTCCTTTCTGTCTGCTGGGTTGGATGCTGCCTGATTCAAATCAATTTTTGCTCAAATAAACTTAAAATTTTCAATATGCCTCAGTTTATCTTTTAACAATAGGGATGGTGGTAGGAACTTGTGGAAACTCTCTTTTAACTGTCTTTCTTTTCTCAGTGAAAAAAGAAAGTAAGGCCAGCAATGACATGTGGTGTTTGATGTGCAAAAGTCTGAGATTGTAAATGGTCAACTAGGAGAGTGAGGGTGGGGGTGGGAGATAGAGGTCAAGGAATACAGTACTTTTCTAGACATTGCTAAGGTCCACACAGAAACAGTGTTAATTAAACTGAGACCAGTCAATGAAGAGGTATTTTTCTCCCAATATGCTAAAGCACAATAGTTCTTGTACCAGCTTGGTGGAGAGTTATTAGGTTATGTTGTAGACAATAAGCATGAAAACAATGAATGGAAAGAGGGTCAAGTCACTGTGGGTTTTAAGCAAGTGACTGATTATAGTGATTGATCTTGGAATTTAAACTGATTTAGATATATTAGTCACTTAAAACATATTAATTGCGTACTAGAGACCAGGCACTGTAATAGAATATAAACAAGAGAGTGTCCTTTGTGTTCTATGAGAGACAGCACTGTAAATGTACACACTTGCATAAGTGAGCTATTATCAGAAGTGTTAAATTCAAGGGAAGGCTATCAAAAAGGAAGATATGATAGACTTATAGCATGGAAGTGGTCTTTGAGCCTAAAGTCAGAGTGAGCCTGACTCCAGAGAGCACATTTGAATTGAGACCTGAACCCCAAACTGGCCACCCTTGGAAAATTTGAGGGAATCACATTCTCAAAAAAAATAAAAGTGATAGTGAGGACAAAGGTAGAATGAGCTTGACACATAGAGGCAGTTCAAGTGTCTGCTGTATAGTCAGTGAAGGATTACAGATCTGGGAAGGTTAGACTATGTAGAGAATGGATGGGTGGGGTCAGGAGCGGAGGCTGGGAAATCTGAGCAGGATTGCGATGGGGGTGCAGGTGAGAAATGATAGTGATTTAGACTAGGGCTTTAGGAGTATAGGTGACAAAAATTATCAGATTCAGTTGTATTCTGGAGAGAGGACCCACAAATATTAATGAAGAATTGAAAATGGGGGTAAAGCAAATAAAGGAGATGGGCCTAATTGACAAATAAGTGTTGGCCATCAGGAACTGGGTATTTGTTAGTGCTATTTTTCTAAGTTCAGCAAAACTTGGGATAAGAGTCAGTTAGGTCTCCATAACAATTTCATGTTATTTTTTTCTTTCAACTATATACTTAAGAAGACTTTTTGTTTTTTAAACTGTAGTTCTCTTTGTTAAACCCTAACCTATGATTTCAGTTGCAGTGCTTAGTATGCTAACCAAGTCTTACCTCAGAAATGCGTATCTCCTCTCTTCTTTGTCTCAGTGTTTTCTTGAGAGTTCTAGAAACCCTAATCCTCCAGCTAAGAGAATCTTAGAAGTTTAGAGAAACAAAACACTTAGTGACAGCCTTCTATCAATGGAGCTTGGGAGCAATGGGTAAATATCCCAAACTCCTGTCCTTCAGATGAACAGTCATAAGAGGCCATCTGAATTCCTTTCAGAGGTCCTGGTGTAATTTACTATTCAGAGGCTACATCAGCAATCTCAATAATACACCCTATATTGCCTTTTCCCCTTTCTGTCTTGCCCTGTCTGCTCCCTTACTCTTGCTTCATGGTATCATCTTCCAAATAAACTAGACGTATCTTAATTCCTGTCTTAGGTTCTACTTTTAGGGTAACCTGAAATAAATCATATGCTTTTATAAAGGATAAAAATAAAAATAAAAAATAAAAATCCCATCCATTAAGGATAGAAATAAATTCTAAAAAAAAAATTTACAGAGACTAAAAGAGAAAGAAAAGAAAATCAAATTTGTTTTAGAAAAGTGAGAAGGTAAAAGGATTTTAAACCTAGAATTCTATTCTTAGCCTGAGTAAACAACTAGTATGAAAACAAAATACATTTTTAGACATGCAGTGTCTTAGGATATGTATTTCTGAAAGATTAACCCATGGATGTACTCAGCAAAACATTAACAAGAAATGAATTGAAAAAATACGGTGAGCAAAAGCATCATGTGTTCTGGTGATAATTAGGGTCTTGTAATTGCTCACTACTCAGTTACTCAGTAGAGTAACTCTGAGTAGCTGAGATATCTTGGTAGCAGTTCAGGGAACACATTTGAGGATATACTTACAGGAAATTCAAAGATCAACGATGTCTGCCTGTAAGTACTGAGGCTCAGTTTATGGTCTTGTGTTCAGTACTCTTAAGACCTGTGATAAAACATGGTGGTAAAAATAAGTTTTTGAGGCTCCTGAAGATTTGTCTTTACTTCTTAGTGTTTTCTAGTAGAAAGAAAAAAATGCAAGCATGTTCCCTCAGAATACTGTTTCAGTGTACAATGTATATTATCATACAGATTTTTTTAAAGTAACACAATAAGATAAAAACTAAACAGAAATAACATTTCTTATTATTAATTGCAATGCAGCAATATACTGTCATACTAACCCCACTTTGGATACCACTGCTACACAGGCTTAAATTCAAAGGCTAATTTCTAATGCAGGTTGAGTTCCATTTAACTTTATGATGAAGAAGAATGTTGAGATATGAAATATGATTTTCTTGTTTGATATCCTTTTTACCTGTTGGGAAACCTACTGGGAAGCTCCGTGTTTCTTAACTTTTGGGCAAGTCTGTGGGTACATGGAATGCAAAAAATACTTTAAAATACTCTCTTTTCTGTCCTTTTTTCCCCATTATAAACTTTTTGAGGAGAAGCCTGCCTGAAATGAGAGAGAATATAGTGATTGAAGCAAGGGAGGCTGGTGGAGGATGAAGATAAAGAAGAAGAGGAGGGGGCAAGGGAGGAAGAGAAAGAGTCTGTGAGACAGTCTGAGATTTCCTCAGACCAAAATGAAATTTTCCAGAAATATCCCAGAACTCTTTAGGACTCTTCCCTGATTTTCAGCTGTTCACTGAATATCTGGTAGGACCCCAAAATGTCTTTGTGATACATGGGAGGGTTCTAGAATTCTGAACTTTGCCAAATAGTTTTGTAACCCAAATATAGAACAGCAGTGGCCTGGAAGGGAACATGGGGGGCAGGAACAAAGGGGATATTATCAGTTACTATTCAACTGACAATTGGAGGGGACCCTCAGACACTTTGGCCCCAAGAAACCAAGTTCTGCCCTCATGGCTAAAGGAGACCAATGCTAATAGTGCAGATTAAAAGTTCCATCCCCCTGTTGGAATAATGCTTAATATTAAGATCAAGTTGGTTTATCAGAAATATGTAGGGGAACTAT